>NC_133813.1:11871956-12177148 GCF_043250625.1 Sebastes fasciatus
CTCACATGCACAACTCCGTAACACCTGCTTAGTTACCCAAGTGGAGAAAGGGGCAGGTGAGGCTGGACATTGGGGCAGGAGATATTTCATACATTCAGCCGCCTTCCTGTAGAAGTGGCTTTTCACCTCCACAAACTTTATTATACTTCTACTCAGTTGTGCTTATTTGGTTTTAGGCCAACATTTAGGAAAAAGCTCTGAAGTGAAAGTCTGTTTTAGGAAGAGACTAACAATTAATCAATTCACCATTTACATTTCATAATATAAGCCGCCAACAGGGATGGATAGAGCATGGATTGAAGCAGAACGAGTTCAAGCTCACAGGCCTCGGGCAGTTTGATTTTGACTCCAATTTTATTTACACAGTATTAAAGCAAATCTTTCATATGGACTAAAGAGTAAAACATTATTGATCCGTTTTGATGTTTAACAGTCATGGTTGAAGAGCAATGAGATGTGAATATAAATATGCGTGCTTTATGGAGATGGATGCTCTATTTGCAGTAGTTTTTTTTTTTTATTCATATTGATTTATATTTAGTTTATGTATTCTCACAACTTAATATAATGAAAACTAAACATACACATTTTATAATGAAGTCCAATACTCTCAATATATGAAAGGTTAAAAGTGACATTTAAAAACTGCCTTGTAGATTAAGCGGTTGCTTTTTATTACATGGTTAGGAATCTTTCCGCAGGTGACAAGTTGCGTAACAATACAAGAGGCCAGGAGTATCATTGGTGTTAAACTGCCTCGCATTATAACTAAGAGAATGATTCAAAGGTTTAAAATATTTTGGAGTGTCCTCTTCATCTCTGGAGAGTTGGAGCATCTCCCCTTTGAATCTCCATCAGGTTGAGGAATTGCTTTATCTTGCATGCAGCTGATGCTATGATGTTTTTCCAAAATCAAAGTCAATTTAAGATAAAAAAGATCATTACATTCAAAAGCAAATCACATGTAACATACCGGCCATAAATAACACATTTATTACAAAAGCAAATGTTAGTACAATTAAATAAAATATTTGTGCCACTAATTGTAAATCACATCTGGCAGGCATGGAAGTCCAATATTCACACACATTTAGCTCTGTAACCAACTAATGAAGGGAAATATCTGGCTCTTTAGCTGCTAAGTGCACCACTATGTTCACCAGCTAATCACTAACTCTGTCTGTTTGCTGTTGGGTGATGAGCAGGTACTATCTAGGGAGCATTTTCGCTAAAAATTTCTGTCTGCTACCTGCTGCGGGTGGAAATGAGGTTGATGAGAGTGGTGAAACCTGACCAGAACAGTCAAGATGTGGGCCATAAAACCAAAACAATGAGCTGAGAGACATTAAAACGCTCCATAGAGCCGAGGGGTAACTGCAAAGCAGGGTTATAATTCTCTAGTTCATCACTTTGATCACCCCTTTTCACATTACACATAGTTTCTTGATCCATTGGTAATATAAAAATACGCATTATGGGCAGCTTTAAAGACCAACTAAATGACATCTCCTATTTTAGACAAATGTCAAATCTGCAAAATCGGTGCCTGTGGTGTGATGTGCTTGCCTGCTTCATCTTTGACAATTTGTCTAGTATGTTTTCAACATTCATGTCTCTCAACACAAAGTTCAGGCAAGCACAACCCCGTTCTTCCTCCCACGCACAGCAGAGATAAAAAAAAAAAAAAGGTGGGTGAAGCGAATGGCTGGCCTGCTACAGAACGTCTGTGTTCCCTGATCAAGGTAGGAGACTCTGTTAGATTTCATCTCTTGCTTCTTTGCCCTTTTTAATCTCAGATCTGCCATACACACTAAGAACTGGGACACAATAGCACCTGTCTTAATTAAAGTGCAATCATGTCATTTCCCTGCGTCTCGGTCTAAAGGTTACAGCGTTTCCTTGATTTTGAATGTCACTCTTGAGTAACACTAGAACACCTTTACATGTGAGACTGAAAGAAAGTGGTTTTATAACTTGACAGTACAAAGTGAGTAAAGTTAATTGTTGCTTTAACTTTGTGAACCACAGACTACATAGGGTACTATATGGCTAGATGATAATAAAATAATACACTTCTCACTACATTCATCTGTATAACGGTGAATAATGACGAGAATACTTGCAGAAAGTTTGAGAAAGTTCTGTCAATTATGCAGCCCAAAGTTAGGCTCTCTAATGCCTAGTTCACACTACACGACTTTAGCCATGATTTTCCCCGAGCTCCCCATATCAGAGGCCGATGCTTCGGAGACACATTCCAGATATCTAGCATGCCGGTCAGTCATGTAGTGTGAAAACCCCAATGACTTAAAGACTCCCAATTACAAGACAGCAAGTTGTGTAGTGTGAACTGTACGGCAATCTGACGACTTTGAAAGTCGTGTTTTGTGACCTTGGTTTAAAGGGATGGAGCTCAGACGGAGGGAATCCTTAAGATTTTGGACCAAACTCTGGTTGGTTTGGCTCAGATTCACCCCCGCCAGCTCAAATAATTATTGGCCTAGTGATTTATCCTTTTCTAAATCTTGCTGCTTCGTCAACCTCACTCGCGGTCCAGATAAATCAGTGCGGGTCAGTCTTTAACGAGGGGACTAATGCTAAAGTCTCCCTCCGAACACCATTAACCTGTCTGTGTAAAAAGGACACAGGAAGGAGGCCATCGATTGTGCTTTAATCTCTCACTTGCAACCTGCATTCTAGCAGTTGGCCTAATTGAATTGATAGGCTTCCCTTGGTTTTAATATTTATCTGGTTGATAAAACACATGGTGCACTTTCTCCACATGACTATCCTCACATTAAATTTAAACATGCCAAGTAGGTCAGGTAATGTAAACTTGAATGTCAGTGACACCCTCAAAATTTACAGATTAACCTCCAATGTGTAATTAGAAACTAAACTAGAACAGATTGCAAATCGCCTGGATTGGAATCTGTCTCCTCACACATCACACTGGATCATTGTGGAAACACGCTGCCATCAAATGGGATTTTCTGTTGTTTTTCTGCGCTCCTAGTGCCTGTTTGTGAGCTTGTCGAACATACGTCTTTGATCGTATGGGCTTTTTTCTCTAGCTCAAAATGCAAAGCACAGCTGCGACTGTTGTGAGTAAGTGAGAGAGCAAGAAATCAAAGAACGCGAGTGGCATTAGGTCATTCTTGTTGCTATGCAACAGAATTTCTTTGGACAGCAAAGTGCAAAGTACCATCTAAATTAAAATTATTTTGCTAACCTGCATGATTAAAGGGGGACATGTTGAGGATAAAAAATGAACAAAGAAAGATCACGAGTGATTTGCTTGTTCTTGATATTGAAGAGGAACCAATTGTGAAACTGAGGATGTTTCATACACAGATGTGCGGAAACGGTGGACACAACGACTGACAGATGTTATGTAGCACATTTTCTATAGTATAGTATAAATATGAAACTTTGAAAAAAAAAAATTTAAATTGCAACAACCAACAACTAGACTGGTCACTATAAGCCACACACAAAGCAGAACTAACAAATGCTAACTTTTTTACCATGTTTTATGCACACAAACTCATTGCAGGATAATCTTTGGTGTATATTTGAAGCTCTATTATCAGCCTGTTACAAACTGTAAAATAGCATTGACACTGTCCTTGCTGCTGAAAATGTTCCCTCAGTCAACTGTTCAAACAAACAAACAAAAAGAAACCATACAATGCTTCAGAACTCTGAGATCGACATATTGCAGTACTAACTACGGCTGTACTGAATGTCTTTTTCTAAATATATATATATATATATATATATATGAAGCGTTATTTAGGTTTTCGAATGATGCTTAGAATGTATGTCCTCATATTTTATGACAACCTCACCCTAAAAAATTAAATAAAAAAAATCCTCGACCAAAAACCTCAATTTGGATAAAGTGATTCATCGGATTAAATGAGTTACCCTTTATTCATTAAATTAACAATCTTCAATGAACAGACCTCGTCAGGGCGTGCCTCCTTTTATGTGCAGCAAGCGTGAGAGCAAACGTTTTTTTCCGACCGCGGACAAAATGTTGTTTGTTGTGTGTTAAAACAGTTTGTTTTTTAATTCTTCTTTTTATTTTTTTTTAAATTCAAGGTTATTACCAAATCGCTTATGTTCATACATGATATCATCTTGTACAGAGCGTTTATGGAGCACTGACCATAATCTGCTGCAAGAGCTGGACAATGACTATTTAGAAGGCTGGTTATTATTGGCTATTATGTACATGCTCAACACTTTGGTCAGCTTTGGTGAACTTTGGTTGATTTTAAATGTGCTATACAGATAAAGTTTGACTTGACTTGACTTGGTTTTTCCATTGATGTGGGTTGCTGTGATCCCCCAGGTCTAGTATCACCACAATCTAAGATTTTATCCCTGAAAATTGCTGTGTTCTTTTTGGTAGTTGGCTGAATGTAAAAAAAAAAGTGGAATTGTGTGCTTATCTGCATTTAATGGGACATTTTTAATCAGGATCGCTGTGGTTTGTAGTACCAATGGGTATGATTGTTCTCATTAGCTAAAGTATGTAGCATGGTTTTGTCATAGCATTTCATACCACTCAGTGTTACAAGACAGGCAGGCTCTGTCCTGGGGGTCTGAGGGTTGCTCTGAATAATGATGGGCTACCAGATGGTCTTTGTCAGGCAGGCTTTTTCCCGTGGATCCGGATACTGCCCTGTACAACATCATCAGCCTGTCACAACAAACTAATAGACAGGGAAATAAGACGGACGGGCAAGAAATAATAAATCATATGGTGTGTGGCTTTTTAGCTCTCTACTGCGCCTCTGTGGGTGGACATCACTGGTGCTGCACCCTGAATAGGATAAGCGGTTACAGATAATGGATGGATGGATGGAAGAACAAGGATTGAGAGGCTGGAATTCCCTGTCCGGCCATAATCTTGTTTGCACATATACTTCAAGGATTCCAAGTTTATTTACCTATGCAAGTAGGAGACACACAGTGCATGCTTGCTTTGATGTGCATAGGGGCACATGAAATATCCACAGGTGAGCATTTGACAATCTCACATTTACATGCTTTGCAGACACTATGTAGGTAAAGCATGGGTAACATATCTCTTGTTTTCTTGTGAACCAGGAAATAGTCAAGTAGAAAACCCCTTTGTTCTCGCAGTCCAGTCGCACAGCAGTTTGTGAAATAGTCACAAAATTTAATGTATAGATTTGTCACAAATTGCCCATTTTTTTCGTAATGATCAGCACAAACTCAATTCTTATGTAATCCATGTAATTGTGAACTGGGAAGCATGGAGAGCGGCGAGTGTAGGGAAGTGTGTAGGGAAGAGGTTGGGTTGAATGGGTGGGTAAAAAAACAACGGACTTTCTCCCAAGAGACCGCTGTTCGTGTCCAACGTAAAACAAGAAGTAAAGTTTATTTATTTGTCACTCAACTTTCTAACTTAAGTTGTCGGCACTTTCTGAGTTATTTTTAGTCAAACCACAATATTTTCCTAAAGCTAACTAAGTATTTTTTGTCACACAACTTCCGAACTAAAGTTATACCACTTATGGTATTATTTTAACCCAAACTGCGATCTTTTCCTAAACCTAACTAAGTAGTTTTATTGCCTAAACCTAATTAAGTAGATCTTTTCTGAACCCTAACTTAAGTAGATTTATATAAAAAAAGATTAGAGTGGAAAGGAAAACACAATAAAAATACGTTATCGAAAGTCGTGCTGACCATCATGAAAAAAGGGAAATTTGGGCCTTTGTACAAGAATCAAACAGACTAAATTTTGTGAGTATTTCTTGAACTGCTGTGAGACTGTGTTGGTCCTCCACAGGAACCAATAATACTGCCTCTTTGTGCTGTTTCTGAAACTCATAGGGTTGTGTCTAGAAGGTAACCTGCAAATTGTGAAATCTAGCAAAAACTTGCAAAAACTCTTGCGAGACTTGCTGCTCGACTTCCTAACCTTCACTTTTCAAGGTCAGTTCCTAACTTTAACTATTCAAGATTAATGTCTAAACTTTACCATCTCACAAGTTTTCCAACTCGTGGGTTACCTTCTAGTCACAACCTGCCTACAAAGCTCTGATCGGTCAACTTTTTCCCTAATGGGTTGTACACTACATTTATTTGAATGACTGAATCGCCGCTCACATCTCTGGTTCGTTCAGATGAACCAGGTTAGGCCAAGAATTTTTTTACCTGACCAAAACTGTGCATTCATACATGTATGCACTTTGTAACCATTGTCGTTATCCCACAGTCTGCTCTCAGAATAAAAATATTTCTCAAACTTGTGCTCCAGAGCATGCTGCAGTGCCAGCACTCCTGATAAAAATCCATCAAGGGGCGAACAGTCAACTGCAGGGCAGATGATAGGAAGAGGTGATAAGGTTTGTTGGCCCTCGCTTCCACCAATCCGTCCTAGCCTGGAAGACCTGCCTATGGGAGGCCAGAGAGACGAAAAAGCCACTGCAAAATGAATAATACCCCCACACATGGCTTGGGTGCTGAGGGAGAGATATCTTTCCCAGAGGTGCCAAAGCATGGCCCAGATACCTGCCGCGAGAGGAAGGTGGAGGAAGCAGCAAGTGGCTGTACAGAAGAAAGCGACTGATTCTTGGATGCACTTTTGCAGTGTGGAAATTTGTCATCTAGGGAGCCTGGGTAGAAAAACCCTGTGATTCACTCCCATTCATGAACTCTCTTGATCAATAAGACAGTCTAGGCTTAATCCGGATAAACAGATGATAAACATTATCAACAGATGACTAATCCTGTTGAATAATGTAATCACCAAGGGAATAATGATCTATTTAATCAGCACGGGACTCAATCTGATGTATTCTTTGTACAGGTTCACACTGTTACACACACATACACACACACACACACACATGCTCATGTCATGTAGTGAAAGCGGAAGATCACGAATTGCCCGAATATCATTGCGGTAGAGTAAGTAATTTCTTGAGGTAGTCGCTCACACACGATTTTAACATTTTGAACTTGACATTAACAATTAAGTCCCTAATCAAGGGTGCCATACTGTGTCTTACTGTGAGATGACACCAGCTGGAGCTGTGATCATCTGAAATTCAAGGTGACAGCAACACAAAAACATCATAAACATGATTTAGAGCTGTGGTATCTGGTCACAGGTCAGTTGTTGTTGTTAACACATTGTTTTCAATTGAGATATGTATGTGTTTTTCATGCACTGGTCAATTTTGACGTTTTGGGCTATTTTTGCTTCCATAGCATGTCTTCTTTTCAGAGTAGTGGAAAGAAAACATCCAGAATACACATTTAAGTGTTTATTTTACTACACTTGTAAAATGGGTCTGTAGATTTCTTCTTAATTGTAAGGTAAGATTATGCCTTATTTGCATATTTAAACAATCCCAAAACCTGTAATACAAAAACAAATAATTATATCAATGAAAGTAATCAACTGAGGAAGTGTCATGATGATATCTATTAGTTGAATATTTTGACCCTATTCCCCAGTAGTGTCTTGCAAAATGTAATACATTTTACATTCCAAAAATGTTTTTGTCTTTTTATACTCAGAAATCTCCACTTCAGTAGCACTTACATACATCAAACTTTCCTGTTTCATTTCTATCCTGAATATTTTTACAGAGTAGTTAGCTTCAAATAGATATGCATCATTATTTTTTTTCCCCATATTAATCAGAATTATTTTAAATCATTATAACAAGTGAATGCAAACTATTTTTGCTGCCTATCTGGGTCCAGGTCATGAGGGCAGCAGGCTCAGCAGACGTCCTTCTCCCCATCCCCGTCCTCCAGCTCCTCTGGGGAATCCCACGGCGTTCCCAGGCCAGAAAGAATACAGTATAATCCCTCCAGCTCGTTCTGGGTCTGCCCTGGGTTTTTTTCTCCCAGTGCCTGAAATACCTCCATAGGAACACTTCCAGGAGGCATCTCGAACTGCCTCATCCGTCTCCTCGCAGCACAAAAGGAGCAGCGGTTCAATTCGGAGCTCCCTCTGGACGTCTAAGCTCCTCACCCTGTCCCTGAGGGTGAGCCCCGGACACCCTGCGAAGGAAACTTATTCTGAGATGGAATGTTGATCAGTTGGGAAAGGAAGAGCCTCACTTTCAGGCTTAGCTCCCTCTTCACCATATTGTTCTGCAGTTCACGTCGCATTGGCAAAATGCACAGATCTACAAGGATTGCATAGGTCATCGATTCTGTGAACTCTAGTTTTACACTTTAAAAAAAAACAATAACATAATACATTTGGGAGGGACAAAAATGAGAATGATGGCATCTGACACAGCTAGGGCTGTCAATCAATTCAAATATTGAATCGTTATTAATCACATGATTGTCCATAGTTAATCACGATTAATCATACTTTTTTTTTCTATTCAAATGTACCTTAAAGGGAAATTTGTCAAGTATTTAATACTCTTTTCAACATGGGAATGGGCAAATATGCATGTCTTTTGCAAATATATGAATATATTTATTATTGGAAAATAATTAACAAAACAAAACAATGACAAATATTGTCCAGAAACCCTGACAGGTAGTGAATTTAGCATAAAAAAAATGCTCAAATCATGACATTGCAAACTCAAGCAGGCAACAACAGCTGTCAATGTGTCAGTGTGCTGAATTGACTATGACTTGTCCCAAACTGCATTGGAGTAGCATAAGGTGTAGAGCATGTATGTAAAGAGGAGACTCGTGGGTGCCCATAGAACCCATTTTCATTCACATATCTTGAGGTCAGAGGTAAAGGAACCCCTTTGAAAATGGCCATACCAGTTTTTCCTCTCCAAAATGTAGGGTAAATTTGGAGCGTTATTTAACCTCCTTCAGAACAAGCTAGTATGGCATGGCAAGTACCAATGGATTCTTTAGGTTTTATAGTTTTCATATGATGCCAGTATCTTCACTCTTTAAAACTGAGCCCACTACAACCCAAAAAAACAAAACACATTTGCATTATCTCGTTATTATCACGTTAACTTTGACCACCTTAGACACAGCCTAAGGTAAGCAGATATGCAGCGAATCAATGAATTCTAAAAAAAAAAGGATTAACATTTGCTTAACCCACAGTTCAAAAGCAACTTAATTTAAATTTAAACAACTCATTTATTGAGATTCAGTTGCAACTTAACCTCGAGAACAACAGAGCTGCAATCCTAGCAGCGCTGAGTGTAGACGCTGACAGAGTTGGCCCAGTTACAAGGCCTAGTTTTCACTGAGGCTTCATGCTCTGAAACCAGTGAGTCAGGATATATCTCACAACTGCTGTTAATGTGCGAGAATCTTGAATAAGTAAACAGCAGGAGGAGGTGGTGGCTCGTGGCACACCGATTCTGCTCCGCTAAACAGATTGTTCGTTACCCAACGATGTAAAAGCAGCCCGCATCACATGTTATTAATTCCACGATTAGTTCCTCAATTTAGGCTGTCATGGGTTTAATGTCTCAGCAGTAAGCTGGAAAATTATTGTCTAGACATTGTCAATAAGTTAAAGTCTCTCTTGAGCAATTTAACAAATAATACAGTAACAAAATCATCTCTGCAAAGATTGAGTTAATACAATAAGGGTTTATTCTGTGGGAATGGATGCAGCAGTCAAAATTCAGTACAAATATCTATATCAAAATCTTGACTTCCCTCTAACTTATCTAATGGGTGTTTCAATAAACATAAAAAAGACCAATTGCTTTTCTCAAAATGAGGGGGAACAAATATTCACATGATTAAACTCATTTAACATATTAGTTATTGTATGAAAGAGGACGAGTTGGGATGAGAAAAAATATGCGAACATGAGTGTAAATAGAGCCATATACACACGTTGGCGGATTTAAAAATGTGTTTTCCCGAGTTGTATTTCTGAAACATGTCTTAAAATATATAAAGAAGGGCTGTCAAAGTTAACGCGATGATAATGCATTAACGGATATTCGTTACGCCACCAATTTCTTTAACGCATTAACGCAACTTGCGATATTTAGGTTGTAGCAGGCTCAGGTTTATAGCTAGAGTGAAAATAATGGCATGAAACCTAAGGAATCCATTGGTACTAACCAATGTCATACTATCTTGTCGAGAAGGATGTTAAACAATGCTCCAAACTCCTGCTAAATTTTGGCGAGCCAGCCAGCACACCGACACACTGACAGTTGTTGTTGCCTGTTGGGCTTGAGTTTGCCATGATATGATTTGACCATATTTCTTTATGCTAAATGCAGTACCTGTGAGGGTTTCTGGACAATATGTCATCGTTTAGTGCTGTTAATTGATTTCCAATAATAAATATATCCATACATTTGCATAAAGCATACATATTTGCCCACTCCCATGTTGATAAGAGTATGACATACTTGTCAAATCGCCCTTTAAGGTACATTTAGAACAGATACAAAATGTGCAATTATTTTACGATTAATCGCAATTAAATATTTTTATTGATTGACAGTCCTCGTATAACGGTAAAATCAATGAGAACATTTCGTAACATATTGCATTCCACTGCAATTTTCTCTTTGCCATGCTAGCGAAGTGGCTCCAGGGATGGCAAAGTTGGTGTGTTTGTTGGTTGGTCCACTACTCATATCTTATATCTCAATAGCTATATGGATTGTCATGAAATTTGATACAGATGTCCATGGTACTGAGAGGATGAATCTGAATTTGGTGATCCCCTTTCCTTTAGTGCCAGTGAGTGTGTGTGTGTGAGTGAAATGTCTCAAAAACTATCGGATGGATCGCCATAACGTTTGGTACAGACATTCATGTTCCCCTTCAGGGTTGTTTTTAATAACTCTGGTGATCCCCTTACTGTTCATTTAGCACCATTATGTCACATTTTAAACTTGTTCAACACTTAAGTGTTTGAATTCGTGCAAAAACTAATAACACTCCCATCAGCCTCAGCTGTACTTTGTGTTAAGTGCTAGAATATGTCACATGTACCATGCTAACGTGTTAAACTAAGATGGTGAAAATGGTTATCATACCTGCGAAACATAATGATAATTAACACAATGGGTTGGATTTCTATACTTTTTTTTCTATTGTAACTTTCTTTTGTGCTCCGTCACCTCACACTCAGCAAAGGTGAAGGGGCCTGGAAATACTCATACATACACACACACACACTGTACATACACAGACTCTGTAAATGGATTTATGCACAGTATTAAAAAGCTAATAAGTCAGACAAAGCTGTACACCGGTGCACACGGCTGAACAAAGGGACTCACTTGAATGGGCTAATATTCAATCATTTCCTGCCATTTTGATAAGTTTGAAAACACTGCTGTAATAGCCTTTTCAACATATTTCTTCACACCGTTTGCACAAGCAATCTCTGGAATTAATAGAGTAACAGGCACAGCTGTTCCTTCTTGCTGTTGTGGTTGGGCATCATAGACCAAACCTGCAAACATTATTTTTCACAATGACTTATTATTTCACCTTGGATGCTTTCAGTTTGAAAAACAAAAAACAAAAACAATACATTAACGTTATCAAAACCAACTGAAATATATTTGGGTGTTTTTGTCCACAGTGAAATGAAACTATCAAAAATGACATTTATCTACGTGAAAAAAAAAAGATATACAAGCAAATGTCTAAGAATGATGTATAATTTCAATAGCACCCATAATACCTTCACTTTCACAACAACAATGAATCTTTTGCCAGACCTGGAAGTGTGACTATATACAGTATTTTAGAGTATTCTCCACCAAGGCTGCACAATCCAGATCTGAGTTTTGCAGAATACCTAAATGGTTTTCAGGAACATTAGTGCTTTGTGACAAGGATGACTTATTCAAAAAGGAGTGAGAGTCATGATCTTCAATATATCATGTTACTGTAGCACCACTTAAAACAAAATGGCACAAAATTCTAAAAAGGCATTCAATTATGTTGTCAAGTTCGTCATTCCAACCATAAAAAATACAGTTAAAATGAAATAGTATTTCTCTCCAGTCTGTGGTACCAAAGTGTATGCATGTGTCATTAAAATTGAGGCAGTTTGCCGTGCCCACAAGAATTTGGCTCATCCAAATACATGTATGTAACTGTGCTGTATGTAGCATATTTGGTGATAAAAAAAAAAATGTTGCCTATACCAGCACAGTCTCACGGCAAAACGTGTAATAGACCTGCCTGTCCACCAGAAGAAAGTGTGTCAGTGTCACGTTTTGTGTAGCAGAGACGTGAATATCACAGGCCTGCGTGAAGGTGTAGTGTTTTGTAGTGACGGTTGTCACATGTTTTCCGTACTGATGGACGTCTAACTTCAGAGCTAGTTATGTAGTACTGTATATAAAGTGAGAAAGGCCACTTATGGTAGGTGGGCGGGAAGGTTGTTTTCGTACGTGTTTTACTTAGTTTATGTATTTAAAGCTCAATCATGACATTTTCTCTTACCCTAACTAAGTGGTTTTCTTGTTGCCTGATCTTAAGTCAGTGACCCTGATGTTTTCCCAAGTCAGTGGCTTTGTTTCCCCCTGCTGGTGCTGCACGTTAATGCAGGCGTGTAATATTCACGCCTCTGCGAGGCAAAACATGACACTGACACGATATCCTCTTGTGGACAGGCTGGTCTATTACACGCTGTGGCGTGATATCGGGTTGCATATACGGCTAAATTTGTCTCGAAATAAGGAAAACTCTAAAAGGGAATACTTCTGTGCGTCAGGGTTCAGGATATGAATTAAAAAATAAAGTTAGAGTAAATTGTATTGAGATCTAGGTTTTAGATGCCCTGCTGGCAAACAAAACAGAAAATAAAAACATAACTTCTTTGGCAAATTCCCAAATTTCAATGAGAAAAATGTAAATATGCTTTTAATTTTGTAAATTTGAGGAAAAAGTAAATACAAAATAAAATTTCTGCTATAAAATGATTATTATTAGTAATGCCATTCACATTCTACAAATTTTGCATTGGATGAAGCTCAATCCATATTACCTTGTGCTCATATATAATAAGAAAAGACCAAAGACTGTCTCAGATTGATTATTCCTTTTTTCCAATTAAAGTGAGGGACCTGCGGGGGACACGAGAGTCGGGTGAACTGATGAAAGACAAAAAAAAAAATCACAGGTCTGACTGTGATAACTAATGCTGCCAGTAATCACTTCTCAATATCAGACCATCAATGTCTTCGTGTTATCTTCATTGGCCTATGATGTAATCACTTTCTTCTTTGTGCTCTCTGGCTGATAAATTGGGTTGTCACTAGAAGGGGAGCAGTGCAGCTATGACTACAGAGGGAAGCCAAACCAATTGAAATTTTTAACATTCTTAATAGGGCTCTTTTACGCCCCAAGGTTACTGAATATTTCTAAAGGGATACAATGCAGATAGTGGTTTTCTTTTAACTTGACATCCATGACAAAAAAATACGGGAAGACAAATTAATATTTGATAATGTTGCATAGTATGTGTGCTTCACAGTGTTTGCAGTTAAGAAATTCAGTGTTCTACAGCACAACCTAAATAATAGATAAGCTCATATATTGTATTTTTGAATGCATCATTTACAGAAAGGGCTGAAGTTACAGCATTTGCATTCACAGTTTTGGTAGCAGAATGCAAATGTGGACACTAGAGGATTAACTTTACTAGGGAAAATATGAATCACAGATGGGTAGAAAACAGGAAGGTATGCAGACAGGAATCAACAAAGAGCAGAAGGGAGAAGCCCTCCATATATACTAAGCAGAGACCAACGGGCTGACGAGGCTCAGCTGGTGAAGAAGGCAGCAGGGCACATGGCTGATGGGGAAATCAGCAATAGGTGAGCTTCAAACCAATAGTATGCAGCACCTAAAATATTCAGTAAGCTTTGTAGTATATGTTAATAGTATTGTTTTGCAGTTAATATAAAATCAATGCACTTAATCAGTTGGTGTTAACAGGAAACATATGTGACAAAGCATTTAGCAATATAACTGATACTTAACTTACTATTTAACAAATGAACAGATCATTTTTTTCTTCTGAAAATGCAGAGAACGTCCTGAAGCTGCCAGACCATCACCACCACTTGAAAATAGTTTGAATTTTTTTCTGGTTTTCAGATTCTCCATTTCTTTCTATGACAAAAGGCATTTTTCTCTTAACACATTTTGATGAAGGAAAAACGGTGTAAACAATAAAATTAATCATCGCTGAATTTTAAGTAGTTGCTTCCGTTTTAGTATCCTGGTATAAAAAATGAATTTGCTTGTTGATGAGAAATAAGTGGAAGTATGAAGAAAAATAGATACAGCGCTGGAGGCGGAGCTCTGTTCATTCCTATGAAAGTTGCTCAGTGGCGCATAAAGCAAAAAAAGCTTGACTTTGCTTTGATTTAGGGCGGAGCTACCTTGTGATTGACAGATTGCTACCACGGCATTGTCTGGTTTGGGAGTTGTCCGTGTTTTCGTGTTTACTTTAACCCTTTCATGGTGTTTTCGGTTCATGAAAGATAATTATAACCATTTTTGTTACCTAAAAATGTCTTATTCAGTGTTTGATTATACTTAGCTCCACCCTCTCCTGTCACTTCTGGTTGCAGGAGACCAAGATGTCGACGGCCAAAATGCTGAACTCGAGGCTTCGAAACGGCAGTCCACAAACCAATGGGTGACGTCACGGTGACTACGTCCACTTCTAATGTACAGTCTTCGCTCAAAACCTGCCAGACCAGTTCCATATCGAGGTTGGGAGACAGTGTCATCATACGACAGTGGAGAAGCAGGAGGAAGTTTTCTGGAAGAGGGAAGGACACCTGAGAGACAAAGAGCACTGGGGGTCCTGGAGGAGATAGACAGAGCCACGGGGAAGACAAAGCACCAGACAACACAACCTCGCCAAAACCAAGCAGCCCGGGAGCTGCAGAAATGAACAATCTGGACATGCAGGGAGAGGCAGTACGCAGGAGGAACTAGAAACTAATTTGAAAGTCAGGAGGATAATCACAGGACACGGTCAGGAAAAAACAAGTTTAGGCAAAGCCTCAATGTTTTTAATGTTGAGGCTAGGCTTGGAGAAAAGTAATTTTGTGTAATAATATCAGCATTTTATGTATTAAAGTTTTTTTTTACAATATAAGCAAGCTTTGGGGAAACATCAGAAATGTCCCGAACTATTTGTACCCGGAACTGACAATTTTAATTTCCTTTGGTGGAAGGGTTTTCTGGGCTTGCCGAAGCACAAATGTGAAGAAATTCTTAAAAATTGGTCAAATTTTGGGCACATGGGACTACTGTTTTTGCAATAGACATTATATTTTGGGAAAAAACAGCAGTTCCATGTGCCCAAAACAAGATATACTATAGTATGATCAATGCACAATCAAGTATTTGGTATCTATAAACTGATAACAAGTTGAATATCAAAGATATGCACACAGTTGAATATCAAAGATATGTCATATAGAAAACTTTTGATAAACACAATGTTAGCATTTTTCCTAATTTTTCAAAATTCCTGATTTTGAGTATTGATAATAGTGTGATTTTCCATGTGATCTAAACAATTCAAAGTTGCACTGTTAGATACTTGCCCAAAGTATGTCGGTACCAAATTTAAAAATTTGGATCAATCAAAACAAATGTGGCATTTTCTTTATCATACTAAATAGATTATTTGGCCACAAAATTGGTTAACAGCAGCTGGCTGCCAGAGTGCCAATGTTAACACTGGATCGAGAGACACAGTAAACAACCTTCCACCCGCCTACATGTCATGGGCAGACAGCGAATTGTTAGTGGTATCGAAGAGGAGCACACCAGCATCTAACTGGAGCGAAGTGCCATTTTCAGGTATATTTACATGCTGTTTAATGTGCTGCAGCTGAGCAGCTAATTATATCTGAATAGCCTGCAAAATGACATGTTGTGCACTTTTCCCCGGTGGAAGTTTGTGTGGTTGCTCGTTCAACACTGTCATCTGCGCAGCCACACACATGGTTCACGGAAACGCACAGCTGCGTCAACCAGCGTCCCGCCAGTATGCCGGCATGCGGGAAGGTGCCAGGGCCCGTTCATCGCTGCTTGCAGCTTTAATTTAGATTTACAAGTGTTCTTTTTATTCGAAGAAATACAGCATATGCACATTTGTTTTTTAGAACCAATAAAACAAAATACTATGAATCTGAATACCTAGTATGTGATATTATATCAATGTGGTTGTGATGCTACAGGGAATGTAAACATCAATGCTGTTTACCACAGGCAGGTCTTGTGCCTCTGGGCATTTCTAGCCTGCAGTGTGAGTTTCAGCAGCCTGTTATTTTGTAGAAATAATACCGGCTTGGTATTGGTGAACGTCCCTTTCATACATCATTTTTTTCTCACGGTTGCAACAACAAACGAAATGTGAAAACACGGTGTGTATTCTAAAT
Organism: Sebastes fasciatus; assembly: GCF_043250625.1. NCBI lineage: Eukaryota > Metazoa > Chordata > Actinopteri > Perciformes > Sebastidae > Sebastes > Sebastes fasciatus. Next base: position 11,888,363 of record NC_133813.1, read on the forward strand.
TCTGTAAAAAACAATTCTAGCAAGTGACAATAATATTGTTAACTAATGTGCCAACATGTTCTATTGTTATTACCGCTGTAATGAAGTGTGCCATTGAGTGCGAGGGTGTATTTATTTTGCCAACTGAAAACAAATTGACCCAATTGTTGCTCATATCATTTAATTTAGTTGACTGATTTGTATTTAATATTAAAAGTATGCTGTTGACATATTTTTTAAGACTAATGTTTTTGATTACTGGAGTGTTTTGTGCTCTGTCAGAGGAGTTCCCTCACTGTGATCCTTTTCAAATCTTCCCAATCTTTCCCAATGTGCTTTGTATGCCACAAATAACCCCAATGACCTGCTGGATTGGAGGCCAATGAGCATAATCCAGACAAGACATCCAATTACGTTACCTCACAGCCCAGTCACACTATGTGGCGTATGAATGACACGGTAGTATCAAGTCATTTTGCGTGCAATAAGAACGTCGTTTGCTCTTGTCATTTGTACACCATGTAGTCTGTATTGTCTGCAATGTAAACGGATCCGGTTAAATATGCTACGCTCAGAGCTAGTGACGTATATAAAAAAGTGAGAAAGACAGCTTACGATGGAGGGGTCCAACAAACACAAGACTTTCAACTGTACTACGAAGCCGGATTTGGGGTTAGAGAGGTAACATCTGGGTTTTCAGTCCTACGACGGTGGTTCACTGCTTACCGGGACAGATTGCCATGGTAATTTATGCTGAACACCTAATCTTCTCCAAAGCAGGTCCAGATAAGAGATCAACTCATATAAAAGCACTGCCTACTGACCAATCAGAGCTCGGTGTGCAAATTGTATGATAATATTACACAAATATGAAGAAGTTAAAGTCATAATCCAGGTTAAAGCAACACAGTTTTAACCGACAAATCGAGCGTAGCGTTAGTTCAGGCAGGCCATGAAGTCAAGCGCTGCTCATGTGACAGCTGTCGGCTGATGGCGGCCGATCTTAGGCCGGCCAATCAGCTGACGCATCATCTGACAGATCAGCTGATTCCCTTCTAGGCTTTCATTGGCAAATTTCATACAGGGCGCCTCATTTAAGCTCCTTCAACCTGGCCACCTGTGCTGCTTCTTCTACAAAGCCGCTCGCACACATGAGAACAACAAAAATTTCCAAGTACACGCTGCAACTTACCCTGCTATTCATCATGTCGATGTCCGTCCATGATGAGGATCCATGGCTGGATGACGGGGCTTTGGAGCCACCACAACAGCAATCGGAGGCAGAGGAAGCCATCAGCGAAGAGAGCCCGGTCCCTATCCGCCGGAGCTCGCGTCTGACAAATCGGAATTCAAATCCGGCTCCCAGCATTTCTGGATGGCCAGTGTCAAGGCTCCTGGAAATCCTGTTCAAAAATCGCATCACGGCGCCAGTCGGGTCTTCTCATGAAGAGCTGTTCCAAATATTTTTGGAAAACGTCCATGGGAAAAATCCACCAGCGGATCTTCCCAAATCCTGCGCTCCCAAGAAGGCCGCTGAGAAGAGGAAACACAGTTCCCAACACTCCGCAGCAGTCTCAGCTACGGCTGCTGAGCCGCCTTCCAAACGAGCCCGAGCTCCAGCGGTGCGAGCCCAGGTCCGGGCCCCAGTCCGGGCCACGGTTCGAGCCCTGGTCCAAGCTCCAACGGTTCGAGCCTCAGTCCGAGCCCCGGTCCAACCTCCAGCTGTCCAAGCTCCAGCTGTCCAAGCCCCAGCAGTCCGAGTTTCAACCCCGGCAGCCGGCTCCGTGGACCAGGAGGACAACCCTGTCATGTCAGCTCTTTCCAGCATCCAGTCATCACTCACGATTATGAACTCCAGGATCCAAACCTTGGAGTCCGTGTCGGCATCCCCAGCAAGCCGGGTTTTTCCAAACACGGACGGGCCATCGACCTCTACGGCTGCGGCACCGCCAACGTGGTCTGCGTTCGTGCCGCGGGATGATGACGTCATTCAAACAAGTCGCGATGACATCACAATCCCGCGGAGATCTCTGGGAAGTGCAGTTCAGATCTCCACAGGGGTCCCATTCTTTCCTCCTGCTGCTGCAATCTCTTCAAAACTGAGAGGCCAAATCCTTGCAGGTAATGACATTAATCTGATCAAAATCTTGCTGTGCTCAGAGTTGAGTGACAGGCGCATTGTAGATTGTGGAGATGTGTCTGTGATGCTAAAGGATAGTGACCCCCGGCTCACAAAAACTTTAACTCTGGCTGAATTCATTGTAGCTTTTAGTGTTTTCAGAGATGTTATATGCGAAGAGTATCCATTCCGTAGAGCAGAGCTGGACACCTATCTAGTCATTATTGCTGATCTGGCCATGAGCTATGGAGGAACACTGTTCTATGAATACCACAAATCCTTCTCCGCAAAAGCCGCCATGTTCATCCAGAGGTTTAATCAAAGACTGGACTGGTCCGTAGTGGACTTGGCCCTCATAAGCAGACATTTCACCGGGCATCAAGTACTTTCTTGTGCAATCTGTGGCTCCTTCTCCCATTCCCCCAATCTGTGCCCCAAGTCTGTGTCTGTATTCCAACCACCAAAGCCTTTCCCAAGCCACCAAAAAGAAGAGACCAAGGTGATGCCGTCAGCAACTCCAATGTGTTTCAATTTCAATGAAAATATTTGCACATTCCATAATTGCAGATACATTCATGCTTGCAGCTACTGTGGGGACGGGCATCCGAGATCGGTGTGCCCGAGGCGAAACCGCATGGCAAGAAAGGAAAAGAGGAAATAAAGCCATCAACCCCAGTCAACGTTCCCGAGCTGGGGAAGGCTTTAAAAAAGCATCCAAACCGCTGTTTCGTCAATTATTTGATCACAGGGTTGATCCAAGGGTTCTTAGCTGGCTTGACTTGGTTGCCAAAAGTGTCTTTCGTTTGTAACAATCTTCAGTCTGCACTGAAAGAGCCTGAGACAGTCGATGCACTGCTGGAAAAGGAAGTAAAGAAAGGCTTCGTGATCGGTCCATACGATAAATCTCCCTTTCCAACCACGCGCATTAACCCTATAGGTATAGCAACCCGTAAATATTCCGGAAAAAAGCGCTTAATCATCGATTTATCGGCTCCTCACAATGATGAAGCCAAAAGCATTAATAGCCTTATTCCCCTAGCACCGTTCTCCCTGTTCTATGCTTCCATTGATGATGCTATCAAGCTTATCAAGAAAGCAGGCAGGGGGGCGTGGCTAGCCAAGGCAGATATCACAGATGCTTTCAAAGTGATGCCATTACATCCCTCTCAGTGGCATTTATTCGGCATTAAATGGAGAAATAAAATGTACTTCTCAGTAAGACTCACCTTTGGTTGTCGCAGCAGCCCAAAAATATTCGACACCTTGTCAGAGGCGCTGTGCTGGATTCTTCATAACAACTGCAAACTGCCTTTTGTGCTCCATCTGTTAGATGATTTTCTGCTGGTGAACTATCCCAATTTAAAACCAGATCGATGCATCTCTGCTCTCAGGCACACGTTTAAAAAACTGGGTATTCCCCTATCCGAGGAGAAGACGTTAGGCCCGCTCAAAGCTTTAGAATTTCTAGGCATCACCTTAGATAGCAACCTGATGCAAGCCTCCCTGCCTCCTGAAAAATTAAAACGCATCAGAGAGGTCATGAGGGAAGTGCAGCAGGTAGCAGCGTTTTCAAAAAGAGAGTTGCTTTCATTTCTTGGGCATCTCAATTTTGCAATGCGTGTTATTCCCCAGGGACGCTCCTTCATATCCAGGCTTCTTGACCTCTCTAAAACCGTAAAGAATCTTCATGACATGGTAAGCTTAGATGCAGGGTGCAGATCCGAGCTCCGGTTCTGGTCTCTTCTGTGCGAAGAATGGAATGGCATCTCTTTCTTTTATAATGAGATACTAGAAACTTCAGTAGCTATTAAGCTATATACAGACGCAGCACCCTCTGTTGGTTTCGGGGGGTTTTTCAATAATCAGTGGTTCGCTGATGCATGGCCAAAAGAAATGTCATCCTTGCCAGGTAATGTTTCCTCTACTGCGCTAATGGAAATGTACCCAATCGTGATAGCATGTCTTCTGTGGGGAAAAAACTGGTCAAGGAAACAAATCATGTTCTTTTGTGACAATGAGGCAACTGTCAATATCATTAACAAAGGACGCTCCTCAGTTCCTTTTATTAATAGATTTGTAAGGCGCCTTACGTGGTCATCTGTGATGGGGAACTTCATCATTCGGGCAGCTCACATTCCAGGTTTGGACAATAAAATTGCTGATTCTTTGTCTCGGTTTGAATTTCAGAAATTCCGACAACTGTGCCCAGAGGCAGCGCCATCCAGCTTGAACTGCCCTCCATTCAGTCAAACCGTGCTAGATTAGACACGGATCTAAAAAAATTATATGCTCTCCGCAGCTCGCTATATGCGATCCGGATTAGCTAAATCTACATTAAAAATGTATGACTCTGCATGGTCTTACTTTCTCTCCTTTTGTGCCACCTTCTCTGTAGCTGCTTTGCCTGTCAATATTTCTATCATATGTGCCTTTATAGTCCATTGTTTTGAATCACAAAAAAAGCAGCCATCCTCCATTAAGGGTCTTGTAGCAGGTATCCAATTCCACCTGCGATGTTTGGATCCATCCACCAACAGCCTGCTCGAAAACCCATCTATACGTCTCCTGCTAAATGGCCTTAAAAAAGAGAAACCGCAAGGCAAAGATATTCGTCTCCCTTTTACTCTTTCACTCATTAGGAATGTAATCACACATTTAAGAAACGGGTGTTTTGGTGCTTACACAGACTTGCTATTAGAAACTGTTTTCCTCACAGCTTTTTTCGGGTTTCTTAGAGGTGGCGAGTTCACAACAAGCACTGAATCTTTCGATCCTTCGCATGACCTCACTATAGCTGACGTAACCATTAACTCTCACTATTTCACCATATTTTTAAAACACTCAAAGACTGATAGCGATAGGAAAGGAACATCTGTTTTAATCTCTGAATCTAATTCCGTTTTTTGTCCCCTGTCTTCCATGATCCACTATTTGAGATGCCGACCTCAAGCCAGCCAACAAGAGCCACTCTTTGTCACAGAGGAGGGCAAGCCAATGTCTCGAGCTTGGTTTGCCTCACGCCTTCGCCTCCTCTGCCAATCATGCGGACTGCCACCAGAACGCTACACAGCGCATTCTCTCCGCATAGGAGCAGCGACAACGGCAGCATTAACAGCTCCCGTTTCTACACTCAAGGCTATGGGCCGATGGTCATCAACGGCTTATGAGCGTTATCTCCGGCCGGAGGCTCAAGAAATCCTTGATGCTCAAAAAGCTATGAGTGCTCTGTAATTACTGGCTATATATATATATATATATTAAATGTTACGGCATATCTGGATGACTTCTTATTTAAACGTTCTATGCATCTACCTCACCCTGCAACCGTTAAAGATCAAGGCATCACTGTATATCGTTTTAGTCTAATTAGCTTCCATTAGTGTACGATGGCCCCTCCTGCTGGTTCTTCCATGTAGGTGCATGGAGGTCCAGGGAGGTTGCCTGGTGTGTTAATTTGGGGGGTATTTACTGCTGCGCTCCCTGCTTTTAGCTTTCCATGTGTGCACATGGAAGGGCAAGGAGGAGTGCTCTCCTTGCTTCATGCTACCACGGAGGCTCGTGGATCCACGTATGCGCGTGGATGGGCGCTACCTGTGTAGATGCGGATGGCATCACTGTATGTCGTTTGAATCTATACGGGTTTCACTGGGTGCGCAGCTGGCTCCTCCTGTGGCTCTTCCATGTAAGCGCATGGAAGGCCAGGGAGGATTGCCTGGTATGGTTGTTTTGGGGGTCTTTGCTGCTGCTCTCCCTGCCTTTGGCTTTCCATGTGTGCGCATGGAAGGGCAAGGAGGAGTGCTCTCCTTGTCTCACGCTACCACATGGGCTCGTGGATCCACGTATGCGCGTGGATGGGCAGGGAGATCCCAGAGCAGAGCCGTACCGCCAAAATATAAATGTATATATTACTGCATGTAAATAAAGTTCTTTGACTAAAGTGGTCCTGACTGAAATCGAGCGTAGCGTTAGTTCAGGCAGGCCATGAAGTCAAGCGCTGCTCATGTGACAGCTGTCGGCTGATGGCGGCCGATCTTAGGCCGGCCAATCAGCTGACGCATCATCTGACAGATCAGCTGATTCCCTTCTAGGCTTTCATTGGCAAATTTCATACAGGGCGCCTTATTTAAGCTCCTTCAACCTGGCCACCTGTGCTGCTTCTTCTACAAAGCCGCTCGCAACCCACCTCCACCCCAACACCTCCTTTAATAATGTGTGTAACTAAACCAGTATCATTCTGTGTTATTGATGCGGGCTCTGTTCTGCACCCGGGGGGGTCTTTGCTGCTGCTCTCCCTGCCTTTGGCTTTCCATGTGTGCGCATGGAAGGGCAAGGAGGAGTGCTCTCCTTGTCTCACGCTACCACATGGGTTCGTGGATCCACGTATGCGCGTGGATGGGCAGGGAGATCCCAGAGCAGAGCCGTACCGCCAAAATATAAATGTATATATTACTGCATGTAAATAAAGTTCTTTGACTAAAGTGGTCCTGACTGAAATGAAGGAAATAACGGATGGCTGTATGCTGTAGGTGCTCACTGCTTTGAATTATGTTTTTATATTTATGTTTTTTACTTGCTCTCAGGTCCGTTTCACACCGTCGGAGTCAGGGATGCAGCTGAAAGAAGGTTGAAATAGTCAAAAGTGCCACAATCTTGATAAAGGGCATAATGAGGTTTAATCTATTCATCTATCATATTCTGAAAGATATTTTTATAATATCGCTGCCCCATCTAGCTGACTGGATGTAATTTTTGAACCCACAACACAAGCAAATCATTGCTGCAGACATGTTTCACCTTCTTTTTTGTATCACTAACAGCATGAACCTATATATATATATAGATGTCTGGTACCAGACCCCTGTGTGTCGCTTACATTTATGCTTGACCCTTTGTTTTTTTTATAGCCTTATGTAACTGAATATATATATATCAGGGGTGGATTAGCATAGTGGCAGTGGGAGGCAGCTCCTCCCATTGAGTTTATGGCAGCCCAGCAGCCAAAATACCCTTATAGCTCTTGGAAACATTATGCAAATGCTCTTTTGGCTCAGTGTACTGCATAAGCTACTAAAATAAGTGAAAATATGGATAAAATGTGTAGGTCATGGTGCCCTTGTCACCAGCAGTCAACACAACTGTAGACATATGCACAACTCCAATGCTAGAGCCATTTTCCCTCAATTCTCCCAGGGCACACAGCAAGTACACAAAAACAACTGATGGAATCGTAGAAACTTTGGGTGACCCTAAATAAAAACAGCAGTGAATGTAAGCTAGTTGGAGGCAGGGCCAGAGTCTATTCCAGGGGTGAAACAGGCCACAAAAGGCCACAAAGTGAGGCAAAACAACCACAAGCTGTCACGAAGCAACTATGAGACACAAAATAACCATAAAGGGATGCAAAACAACCACAAAATGTCACAAAACAATTACAAAGAAACAAAATAACCACAAAGGGATGCAAAACAACTGCAAAAACACACTACACAACCACATAGCGATGCTAAACAACCACAAAGTGATGCAAAGCAACCACAAAGTGTTGCAAAACAACTACAACGAAACAAAATAACCACAAAATGATGCAGAACAACTGCAAAAAGACACGCTACAACCACAAAATGTCCCAAAAGAACTACAGCGAGACACAAAATAATCATAAAGGGATGTAAAGAACTAAAATATTTTGCGAAACAACTATAAAGAGCCACAAAATGCAAAACAACTACAAAATGTTGCAAAATAACTACAAAGAGACACAAGATAACCACAAAGTAATGCAAAACAACCACAACATGTCGCAAGACAACTTCAAAGAGAAACAAGATAACCACAAAGCGATGCAAAACAACTTCAAAGAGACACAAAACAACCACAACGTGATGTAAAACAACTACAAAGAGACACAATATAACCACAACGTGATGCGAAATTAACACACAGAAATGCTAAAGGACTACAAAGCGACGTTAAATTACCACAAAGTAATGCAAAACAACCACAAAATGTTGCAAAACAACTACAAAGAGACACAATATAACCACAAAGTGATGCGCGATGAACACACAGAAATGCTAAAGGACTACAAAGCAACGTTAAATTACCACAAAGTGATGCAAAACAACTACAAAGAGACATCAAATAACTCCAAAGTGATGCAAAACATCCACTGAACAACTACAAAATGATTACAAACAACGCAGCTGGGCGGTTTGTAATAATTGGGTCAGTCTGGGTGTCTATCGTCTATGTTAGACGGGGTGCGGGTCCTTTTACATATCTGTGTTCCATGGACCCATTGTCTCATTATTTGTCATGGCTGTTGGGCTATTTGGAGTTACAAATAGAAGCTATTTCTGTACTCACATTTATTTCCCCACATTTAAAAGTTTCCAAACATCTACCCTGATGCTAGTAGACAATATTAGCAAGTGACTTTGCTTGCTGCACTGAAATAGATGTGATTTTCACTTTACTTGTAGTACTTATATTCACTTAAATTATGCTGAAAACATCATTCTGAATTGTAAATCATTTCAGAACACTCAACAATCCTCTTTTTTTTTTTTTGCTCCAACATACTGACTGACGCATTTGCAGAGCCGAGACGTTCTATTTTTAAGAATGGCAGCCCAGGACGAGCACCCAGTAATAGTTTCAATATCTCAGTTGCATTTGTCATACTTGTCTCCTTTGCATCTCTATCATTTGCCTGCTGAGATAGGACAGCTGGATGGGGAAATTTGTCAGATCGCCCACTGTACAGTGTCATCAACTCAGTCAAAGCCGCTACTCCATCACTGTCATTGTTGTTTACTATTGTGCTGCATTGCGTCTCACTTACGTGCAGTGATCTCGCCAGCAAGACTCATTTTGCAACTATCGGAGCTAGTGGAACATTTATTACTTTCAACTTTCTGTGTAACCAATGCTGTGTTTCATCAACTCCCTAAAATGTTAACACACAGTCTTCACATCTGGTCTCTGACACCGAGGTCACAATTCCTAGCGCGACTGTGGAATCCATTTTAAACTGCAAAAAAAACAATGAAACCTTAGTCTGCAACACACACTTTGGTGTGAAAGCGGAGTAGCAGCATGCTTGATTGAGGCAGCAGGGGAAATTTTCTCTCCTGAAATTTACTCAAAGTTCTTTGTTGATCCTCTATCACACATCTGCTAAAAGGTCAGATCAATTTGCAGAAGTGCCAACGCTGGATTACTGGTGTTACCAACTACCTGTTAACAAGCAAGCTTTAATTTCATGACACTCGTTATCCAGACTGCATTTCTGTTCAACATCTAGGATAAGTTCAGGATTTTGCTTATTTGCCCACTACCGTGTTGATACAAGTATTAAATACTTGACAAATCTCTCGTTAAGGTGCAATTTGAACAGATAAAAAGTGACTAATTTGCAATTAATCGCGATTAATCATGGATAACCATGCCAACAATCGGAATTCAATATTTTAATCGATTGACAGCCCTAATTGAAAACATGATTTTATGGTCTCAATTGCTAGTTTCAAGTCTTCTTCAATAAAGCAAACAAACAAATGGATGACGTCATGGTGACTATGTCCACTTCTTATATACAGTCTATGCTATAACTAACTACTGTCACATTTGTCAGACTTGGTCATATTGTAAATTTCTACTGAAAAGGGTTTTGCATTTACAGCATCTTTTTGCAAGATGTTACACTTTTACACTTAAGGTATTTTCTGTAATCGTGAATGCCCCAAAACCCAAACAAGCATCTGCACAACTGAAACTGTACATCAATAGTAATTAAATTTGATTAGATTCAAATGCATTATGTAAAAAAAAAACGTGCATATATGGTTTATGTTACGCATTACAGCAGTCCTGAGGGACACTGTCATTATATCAGCCAGTTTAATTGAAAAGATAATGGGACAATCAGCTTTCAGTTAACAAATGAGTTAATAATGTACCAGACCGAGGCGTGATCATTGCTTTTCTCATTTCCGAAAATAGCTGAATAAAATACAGATTCTTCCTGTAACTATTTATGATACAATATTTAACAGCATTCTTAGCTGATTTGTAGGTGCTTTCAAGAGCAGGGCCCCTTGTGTCGGAATATCTGATGCCAGTGCACAGAGGGAGAGGCAAAATTGAGGCAACTCAGTTCCATAATTCAAAGAAAAAACTGGATGCTTTTTTTTCTTTTCTTTCTAATAAGATCCCCGTTATGCTAAGGGGGGGGAAGCTGCTCTGCTGCTTCTCTACTATATCAGGCGTCATGAATCATTGTCTATTCTACCCAAAGAATCCTTTGAGCCATCTTCTGTGAGCTGGGTTGGACCTCAAGCAGTGGTTATTTGAAATAATTTGGGAACATCAACGGAATATGTAATACATATTATAATATTAATATATAATTAGTAAGCCACATAATTACTGCGCCTGGAAAAGTGAAAAGCACAATATGCCTTGTGGTTATGCATCCGATTCGACTGTTATCAGGCCATTAAATAGGCACCATATGTGGCTCAGTAGGGGCCTATTACATTGTGAAAGTGAAACTTAAAAGCAACACGTTCTAACATGTTGTAAAACTGGATGAAACGTCAACTTTTGAACACAAACAAAAAGGTTTCTTTAGGTTTAGGCAACTAAACTACAACTTCTTTAGGTTAAGGCAAACAAAAAGACAAAACAGTTAGATTTAGGCAATAAAACTACAACTTCTTTAGGTTTTGGCAAAAAAAACTACAACTTCACTTCTTTAGGTTTAGGCAACAAAACTACAACTTATTTAGGTTTAGGCAAAACAAAAAACTCTTAGTTTAGTTTAGGGAAAAGCATCGTGTTTTGGGTTAAAATAACTACAAACACAAAGACAACTGCATATTGTTGGTTTCACACAAGATGTGAACTCCAGTCTGCATCGAACTTCTGCTTCTGTTCCTGTCATACTTACTACGATCGCAAGAGGTCGCTAACGTGTTCTTTTATACCTTCTTTCGGGGATCAACCATTTGAATAGATGATACAACCTACTAGTGGGTGTATTAGGCCCCTACTGACCCACATCTATGGGGCTTATAGCGACTGATAACGCCTATTTAATAGCCTGACAACAGTCTAATCGGCTGGGTTATAAGTCTCGTCACACAGACTCAAGACAACTATAACATTTCATGACTCATTTAAAATTGTGTTATCTAAACCTCGAAATTAATGTGAATTTGTCTATAAAATATCGTATAAGCTAAAAATTATATGCAGCAAACATCTTGCATGATTCAATTGAATTGTTCGTGCTCTCTATAATCCTTAAATCTTGAATGAAAGTACCCTTATGTCTGAGGTCTTGGTTTGTTTTTGTCAAGTCTCGGTGGAGACTGGTTTTCCAGGCCAGAGCAGCTCACATTCACCTTCTAATTTCAAGCTGTGCTTCACAGTTCATTGTATTTTCTGTCTCCCCGCTGTCTGCAAAGTCGCGAGTTCATCTGGTATTGCTCTTTAGAAAAGTACACGGAATGGATTCTGTCACAGAGAGTGCTGACTTTATTTTTTATACCGAGAGAATAGTCAGCAGCTCTGGGTTGATGGTGTTAACAAGTGCCTTAGCTGTTGTTTATCATTGCCATCCACTATAATCACAATGTAATTGTATTGGTAACAATTGCACTGCTAGTTAATACTTTCCGCAGTGTGTTTTAGATTTGTAGTGTTCAGGCTTTGGGGGACAACTCTGAAGGATGTTGCTGTCCTGCAGCTGTTGTACCATCTCCGAGACACTAATTGCACCCATTTTCCTTGGACATGTTCCCATTGCTGTCTCCTCAGATAGAGCAGTGTTGTGTTTCTCTTTGGCTTAAGACAGATTCTCTAGTGAAGGCATAGTTAGGCTGAAGGATGAGAGAAAAGAACACAGCAAGACAGAAAAAGACACGGGAGAGAACGACACAAAATCTGCAAAAAAATGTGGAACTGAGATGAATAGACCCTTCAAATCTTTAAAATTAGTGTCACTGTAATGATGGCAAGTCGCCAGTTGGTTTCACACTTGCTATTTCTGGCAATAGGCCATGAAAGTGTCCTAGCACTGCAGCTACAGAAATCTGTCCAAATTCAACTCGATTTGTCCTTTTCAGCCTTGAAATGCTGTGTATTCCACATCAAATGCTACTAAACTAAAAGTTTAGTCCAACATCAAACAGATGGCATAACTATAACAAGCAAGTTTAGTGTTGTGCCAATAATTCTTGTACAAAGTCATAAAATATTATTTCTCCTAGGAATTTGAGCTCAAGATGAAACCATACTCATTTTCCTTCTTCTATTTAATTTTATGATTTTTGCAATACCAGTTTATGAGCAAATCCAATAGTTTTTAATACCATTTAGTCATTCTAATAGCATTAGTTATAGTAGTAGTATTTATAGCATAGACTATAAGAAGTGGACGTAGTCACTGTGACGTCACCCATTGGTTCCTGGACTACAGTTTTGAAGCCTCGTGTTCGTCATTTTGGCCCTCGCCATCTTATTTTTTGGAACCAGAAGCTACACGAGAGGGTGGTACTAAGTTCAACCGAACGCTGAATTAAGCAACCCAGTCGCCAGAAAAAAATGTTGGCATGGGACATTTCTGCAAAGTTATATAGGGTTATAAACATAGTAGTAGTAGTAGTAGTAATAATAATATTAATTTAATTACAATAACGTAAATTAACCAAGTCTCCAAGAACACCCATCTTACTCCGGTCAAAAGGCAGAAAATCTAAGTTACAGGTACATTGACATTGTTACAGTCATTACAAAACAAATTGAACAAAGTGAACAACTACAACATCATAAAAATATATCTTGCACTATAGGCATACTCTACTGTAGTCACAATTCAAATTCCAGCAGTGGCCAGAATGTCCCTGTCAAAATATTCAAAACATTGACGTTTTGAAATAGGTAGCCTACATATGTGCGTGTCTAAATGGGATATGCAAAGGAACCAAATCCTATATATATTGTACACTGTGTGTAATCAGTGGGCAAACTCCGGGTCTTAAAAGTGAAGCCAATGCTGATTTGCCTTAAACTTGCATTCATTTAGTAAATGATGGTTTCCTTTAGAATAGAATAGACCATAAAGCAGGGTATGCTTTAGGGCGTGGCTACCTTGTGATTGACAGGTCGCTACCACTGCGTTGTGCAGTCTGGAAGTTGTCAGTGTTTTTGTCTTACAACTTTAACCCCTTTAACAGTGTGTTTTCAGTTCATGAAAGTTAATTATAACATTGTGGTCAACTCAAATTGTCTTGCTCAGCTTTCAGTTGTACTTTTCTCCACCCTCTCGTCACTTCTGGTTACAAAAAAACAAGATGCCGACCGCCAAAATGCCAAACTTGAGGCTTCAAAGTGGCAGTTCCACAAACAAATAGGTGAAGTCACCATGACGTCCACTTCTTATTATACAGTCTATGTGTGAAAAGTATTGATTAGGCTGTCAGTATCCACCTCCTCTGGAGTAAATCTGGTCTCTCAGAATTCACATTTAAATTATTCAGTGTGGTTAATTGAAGGCAGGAAATGCTCAAAATCTGTAGATGGTCTGAGGCTATGTGTAAGGTGGCCATGGCTAAATGCAGAGACATCAAAGCCTAAAAAAATTAAGAAATTGTTTGCTTTCATTTGGTTTGCATATTTGGCCTCTTTTCTTTCCACAACAGAGTTTACATCCTGTGGGCAGAATCATGTGAAAGCGACTTTGGAATATACCGTACAGTAAATTGCATATTAGTAATGCAGTCCAAATCCCTCTCCATAAACCACATAATGAGGTACTCCGAGTTCAGCTGAGACAAACCTCCTTTTTTCCTTTTTTCTCGAGTCTGGATCATAACCTGTCACACTGATGATTTCATGCAGCCTTTTTTTCTCCTCTTTGCTCACTGAGGTGTTTGACGATGTGATGAGCACCATGAGAAGTGCGGGAAGGCTGCCAGTCTTTTTGATGTCAGGGAGATGCCAGCGTGTGGAGGTGCATAGCAGAGCAGCATCCAAATTCACAAAGGCAGCTTACTGTTTCAGGGCACGAGGATGGTGAACCCCCTCTTCAAATTTCGGGTTTATGTTCTGTTGTTTCAGGCTTTGGGGCCACACGGCGCCACTTCCTCGCTGTTCATTACTGAACACTGGGAGGGTGGAGCTTTTGTTGAGTGCATAAAATCTCTTATTCAGAGTTTTTACATTTCTTCTTGATTAAAATTCAAATCATATTGAAATATACTGCAGCTCATGATATACATCCAATGCCATTGTTTAGTAGTGCCCCTTTATGTCGCCAGGTTGAATATAGTAATTTCCATGCACAATATAAAATGGAACATGCTGTTAGTCAAACCTGATGGTTTGGTTGCTATGGCAATAAAACAGAGCACCACAGGTACCAACAATTTAGCCATCATTCACATGGCTTCACATGGCTCAATACAAAGGGACACAAATGGTACAAACACACATTTTCTTTTCATGTTTTCACTGACCTAGTGAACTATCCCAACATCTCCTGGATGTATCAACACAAGGTTCTGCACAGGAATTCATGATCCCCATTAGATGCATCCTAAGGACTTCGGAGATCCCCAGACTTTTCTTCTTGTGCCACCATGAGGATCATTTTGGTGATTCCTTAGCATTTTATGTACCATCACCACCAGGCCAGCATCTTAATGTCTTCAATACTTTGTTTTGAAAGTATTAGTCATTGTCACAGCAGGTGAGTGCAAGGCAGCAAGAGAAGGACCCAAACCCAGACAATTGAGGAGGACAGGGATATTTCAATGACTGATTGTCAAACTGAATGTATGTACAGGCTTAAGCCGAAGTTAGACCTTCCGTATCCATCCGAGAGGAAATGTTACCATGCCAACATGCTTAAGACGACAAACATATCTGCTAAACAGCATGTTAGCGGAGTGATGTTAGCTCGAAGCAGTAGAAGTACAGCCTGGAAGACCCAATCCCAATGTCCACACCCACAGATTTACAGACTTTGAGGCACATTCCCACAGTCTGTGAGGGATTAGGACTGTCCCACTGTCAAATCGTCCTTGAAAGACATTTTGAGCCCTTTATGAACGCTTTCCATAAGTCGGCATTTCTGCAGACTTTGCCTGAGAGAATTACCCACAATTAATAGCATTGTGACGTTAAATACAGGGTTACCATGGTTACCAGAGGAAGCCCAGAGGTGTAAAAAAAAGAAGATAAACAAGGAGGACGGCACATGGGTGTTCAGCCAGGCATATTTCAATTTACACAGAAACATTAACATTAAGGATTTAAGATGGTACATAAAAAAACACATGAAATCAGGGATAGCATTAGCCTAAATTACACACCTAGTTTATTCATCAACCATTTCTTTTAATTTTGCTTAATCAAGTTTGATGAAAGCTAGTAAATTGATTTTTTTACAGTTACCTCTAGTTTTTTTAAGGCAATAGCCTGGAAGACGTTCAAATAGGCAGTAAAAAACGTAAAATAAAAACCCACAATTGGCATTGTCAAGATTATGTGATATGCCGCCACAAAGTGCTGTCCCATTCATATTTATACCATTTCAAGCCCTTGCAGCCTCTCACACTCAACCATTTACCAGGTGGTGGCAGTCAAGTCCCTAAGGGTTCAGGGCCTAAGGCCTTATAGAGGGGACATTGGAATTGGACCATAGAGTCGCTACCACGGCTGTAGACTCTTAGTCTTGTAACTGCAGGTACCATAAGCAGCTATAGAATTGATTGGTCTCTCATATAGTCCTGAGAATAGGTATTTGATTTAGTTTCCAACTTTCGAGACCTATTTGATTTCATGCCTTGTTAATTTTTACCCTTCTGTTCCGACAGAAGATTTAAGAAAATGGAGCCAGTCCTATAAAGAAAGTAATTATGCTGTTATATTCAGAAGTGGCCATGTTCACTACACCCTGAGTGGCGTCTGCCATTTTAATTACCTATCACTCTGTGTGGTCTGATACAATAGCTTATCATAGCTAACATCCACACATCCGTCCTCATATAAACTTACCTGAGTGATGATACAACTTTTCCAAGTGACTTTCTTTCAACTACCGGTACCGAAGTTGTTTCTCAGCCCTTTGCTCAGCTCCACTGCCTTACTCTCTATAAAGCAAAATTGCTTTTTATCCTACTGTTTGTCTGTCTTTTGAAGAAACACGGTAGGGCGTATCACCACAAGGTGTCTCATTTGCCTTGCTACTGGCTGTGTGACTCCTTTGTGTATTCATTATAGTTTGAAATACAGAACTTCCATGTCCCCTGCTAGCATTTGGACTCAGACAAAATATTGCACAAATTGCGGTGTTTTAAAACAAGCCTCGCAGGGAGAAAGGGTTAGTTTTTCCTTCATGTCTCTCTGTATTTGTCTGTACATATATATGCATAATATATTTCTGCCAAATTTCCATCACTCTAGTGTTGAGGCGATATGAGTAGAACTGAAGCTGAACACTGTCAGCTCTTATCATCTGTGATGCCAGAATAAAACAACCCAAATACATTGTGATGTAAAAGTCGCTTTGAAAGCAACACATAAGGACTTTTTTGACTGTGTTCATGCTGAACAAGTGGTGCAATTAAAGGAATAGTTACAATTTTGGGAAATACGTTTACTCACTTTCTTGCTTAGAGCTGGATGAGAAGATCAATACCACTCTCCGTATGTAAGGTAAATATAAAGCCACAGCCGATAGCTGGCTAACTTAGTGTAGCACAAAGACTGGAACGGTGGAAACAGCAAGCCCAAAGGTTAACAAAACACTTATCAGCAATTCTAAATCTCACATTGTATATTGTTTGTTTAATCCTTATACATAAAAGGGTAAAAACAGAAATTCGCCATTTTATGGGGGTTTATGTCCTAAACTATTTCTTGACTGAGATTAGAACACCGTAGATCTTGTTGTTTGACCATTTCCAGTCTTGTTGAGGTAAAGTTAGTCGGCTGCTGGCTGTACCTTGTAGCGTACAGCTCTGTGAAGAGGACCTGCTCCATTGTAGCAAACGTAAACATCTCCCAATTTGAGTCCATTAATATTGAGTATCCACTGATACCAAGTCTCATCGGATATATACATATACCTAAATCCAATATTCCCAAAAAAATCACCTAAATGTGGATTACATATCTATCGGACCACCTTAATTTTCATGAGCTTTTTGATCCAAATATACTGAAGGTCCTGGTTTAAATTATTATGTTTATAAGCTCACAGTATTGATCTTATATGACTGAAAGTTCAACTGGGAAAGGAAGTAACACTAGAACAGATGTAACACTCTGTTGGAGTTGTTAGGAAATTCAATTTCAAGCTGAATGTTTTGTATACTGCTCTTTGTTAATTAAAAAGATAACATATCTGTTAGTGCGAGAATTTAGTGGATCTGTGTATTTTTGCCCGAATAATTGGTCACATTCACACACTTTAATTTCCACTTGGATATGCAGCAAAATGCTGTCGCAGAACTGCAACTCCAGCAGGATGAGGTGTCTGTCCTGTCCAATAAAGGCAAAAAAATATTAAAAAAAGAGATGAATATACTTCAAACACTTGATTGCTGTCACTATTTTGATGGGTAATCTTACAAATTAAAAGAACACGTGCAAGACATGAAGTGAAATCTAAAGTAGTATTTCAATGACTTGAAAAAAAACTGCAAGTAATCGTTTAAAGTGAACTTTTTCTTGGTGGATTAAAAGGAAAAGTGTTGGTTACATCTGAAATAGTTGCATCAGTAGACTTGACTCTTTCAAAAGGAGTGATTAACCAAAGAAATACTGTCTAATTCTGCAAAGAAGCAAGGAAGGAAGATGAGTCATGCAGTCGATAGATAACAGGGTGCATACGCAAGCAGGAAGAAACCATGAATTGGAAGGGCACATTACTAGCACCCACTAGAACAGCTGTGAGGGAAGAAACCTAGTCACTGCTGACAGAGAGTCACATGTTTCGATGATGTAATGATCGATACTAAGTTGTGAAGAATATCAGTGCAGCTATGAATGGAACTCAGCAGGAGGGTTTCAAGCAGAGAGCTATCAATCATCCATAGAGAGCCGAAGTCACAGTCCAGTTTTATACTTGTAGCATATACCACTTTTTCCTTTACTTTTAGCTCTAAAGCCAACTGGAAAACATTTCACAGCTGACTGAGACACTATTAAACGAAGTGACTCCAGAACCAATATATCACTGTGAGCAGGAACATAAGTTCTAGCAGGGAGACTCAACTTGCACACCAGTTCTCTGTCACCCTCGGACTGCAGCTAATTATTTAACACAGTTTAAACTCCTACTGCTGTTCACAGTATCTTGTCATTAAAGGACTTGCCCCCTCCATTTCCCCACTAACACTCCAAGGAGGCTGCATTGAAGTCTCTACTCAAAGATCCAGGCCTTTTCTTTTTCTGAGAAGTATATATCTGTAAAGCCACAGGGGTTGCTGTTTACACAGTTTTTATGTCTGAATCAGAGTTTGCAATTCTTTGGGTATTACACCACTTTGTCCTATAGAAAAATAAACTGTGGCACAATAGGATACAACATTGGGGTTGCAGGTTTTCTGAAACAACAACAAATGGCCATATCGACATAGAATCTTGTCTCTCGCTGTTCCCTTCCTGTTCCTACCAACAGTCAACATTGGTTTCTTTTATTTATTGTCCTTTATTTAACCAGGTCCCATTGAGATCAAAGATCTCTTTTTTTACAAGGGAGACCTGGCTAAGATAGCAGCAAGACAGTTATAGTGAAAGTAACAGACAACAAATAAATTAACAACATTAAAACTTGCTCATACAAAACACTTGCACACAGACAACCTGGACTGCAGCGATTTCACCAGAGCCTTAAACTCATTCAAGGTAACTAAGTTTTGAAGTTGAAGATCAGATTGTACATTATTCCAAGCAGTAGGTGCCGAAAACCTAAAAGCTGTCATTCCCAATTCAGTCCGTACTTTGAGAACAACAAATTGCAAAATGTCCATAGAACGAAGATTATGACTTCCAGTTTTCCTTTTTAAAAGAGAAGACAAGTAAGAAGGAACTGGAAGTTTGTAACGAATCTCAGTGACCCGTGATACATGCTATCCAGCATGCGAAGACAATGAGCAGAAGCATTCATATACAACACATCTCCATAGTCAGTAACAGGCAAAAAGGTAGATTCCACCAGTTTCTGTTTCACACAAAAAAAGAAAAGCAAGACTTGTTTCTGTAGCAAAATCCTAATAAGAGCTTCAGCTTTTTTACAATGTACTGAATGTTCTCCTTTTAACCACGACCACAATTGTTCCCTAACATTAACCAAGAAGTTATATAACCCAAAGAGTAATCTGTCATAGTGGTGTCAGATCAACTCATTCTCACCCCCAACTCGTCAACTACCGCTGCCTTAAGAAAGTTTAAATCTCTAAAGCTTGTGTTAATCACAGACCTTATTTCAGGCTTCTAACTAAGAAACTCATTGACTTCAAGGTGAGGGAACCAGAGTGCTAACTCATTTCCGTGTATTAGGAATCAAGATGTACAGATATAACTGTCCCAGAAAGGGGTAAAGGCATTATGTCTTTACAGAATATTTATAGGAGCTGAAGATATGTTGTAATATGGATCTTGTGAACACACTGTGTGCGGGTAGTGAGAAATATAATACAATATATCATATAAAACATTTATTCTAATGATGCCTATCAAGTAGTCACTGAGGACCACCTCCAGAGTGTCAGTGTTACTGGAATTGGTAAAGGTTGCCGTGTTCCACTCAGGAGGTTTATCTAGAACACCGAGATCAACAAACAAACAAACTGCATTTGACTTATCTTTAGCCAAAGCTCTCCGATATGTCAGCACACACACTTCAAAGGGGGAATCATTCTTTTATTAGGTTAATCATAGTTTCAGTTTCTCTTTCAAAATGGTTAGATCAAAAGGCATAGCCGAGTTATTATCTGGGATTTCTGGAGGAAATGCACATTCAATCAAGTGTGGAGAGAGACAGGAAAAAAAAAAGAAGAATAAAAATGTTTGATTGTTATTCAGCGCGTGATGAGATGATACAGACCCAATCAATATTCCACAGCCAGGCTTTTGTTTGAGAGAGAAGTCCATTCCACTCTTTGTCATGGAGTTCCCAAGAGTTGGCCTCGAGTAATATTAATACCATGAATTAGAATTGAAAGGATGGCAGCAGGTGCCACCGAGCCGTTACATTTCATATGAGTGGATGAACACTTAGTGACAGAAGTTGGCTATTGCTCCCTTGGTTGCAGCAATTATACTGCTCAACGGGCACACAATACACAATGAGGGGAAACTTCGCCACATCTCTTTGTATGTGTCATCCTGATACATCCTTGCTGCAGAAGAGTATTGTTCCGCTCGGGAGGATTAACATGACATCCATATTAATGTAAGGCTTCCACATGCGGGACCAACTCCAGGGTCAAGATTTCAGATGACTGATGTCTTGAAATGAAATGATTCTAAAGATAACAGACAGTGCTCCCATTTACAATGCAAACTATGTGCAGGAGAGCAGTGCGATAGCCCAAGAGGGCATTCTCTTCTGTGGTCGTGTGTGAAAGAGGTGCAATGTACAGAATCACAAATATATCCATAACCACAACATGTAGTCAAATGTACTCAGGGGTATTACAGATAGATATATAAGTATGTCAATTAAGAATGTTGAGTTTGCCTTGTTATGGTTTGAGCATATTTGTTATGCTAAATGCAATACCTGTGAGGGTTTCTGGACAATATTTATCATCGCTTTGTGTTGTTAATTGATTTCCAATAATAAATATATACATGTCTTTGCATAAAGCAAGCAGATTTGCCCACTCCCTTGTTGATACGAGTATTACATACTTGACAAATCTCCCTTTAAGGTACATTTTGAACAGATAAAACAATGTGTGACTATGAACTATTTTAATCGATTGACAGCCCTATATTATATACATTATTTTATTCAATTTAATAAACAGTAAGCAAACAACAGTGAATAGTGTATGTTTTATTTGAACTGACTCCTTAAAGAGCAGCTATTCATCAGCCTTTCTTTTTGTTTCTTGCACTAGCTTCCTATTTAGAATCAAACTAGTCATTTTCTTGGCTCTGCCTTGTCTCTGTCTGTCATTTCTGATAATGGTGCCTGTCACTTCAAGGCATTTTTCTAAAGATACAATTCTTATACAGTATTATGTTGTTTTCTATGTCTGGTGTACGTCTGGAGTCTATGTTTTTTTATTTCTTTTGTTGTTATTTCTATGGATTTCTTATTTTTTGGTTATTTCCAGACCTGTATAAAATACAGAGCGTTTTACTCGTACATTTTATAAAGAAACTTCTGATATGTACGCCTATGTATACATTCAACAGGAAAGTGTTGGAGATGAAAAAAAAAAAAAAGATTCATTAGCATGGTCTGTTCCATACAGTCTTGTTATCAGTTCCTAAAATGCTTTTCCGTAATGTATGTCAGTCTACACATTTATGTAAGTAACAGAGCTTCAGAAAATGTAGAGTATAGAGTTGCTTTAGTTGTCACAACAGGTCTCTATAAAGGTTCAAGTTTAAAGGGTCGAGGTACATAGACTGATGAGTATCGACATGAGACACAAACACTTTTGTCATCAAAATTGGAGACAAATTGTTGACAGCTATTTCTCTCACACTAGCAACCTTCCACAAAATTACTTAGAAATCAGCAAGCCGATCAATAAAGACATTCTCCTAAAATTAACTCCTTTACGTGAGCATTCTCCACTGACTGAGAAACTGGCAGAGGCAGGTGAAATCTTTAGAAAAAAAAATAAATAGTTGCGGCATTTTTTAAGTGCTTGTGAAGTTCAATACAAGAATAGTGCCCTCTAGGGCACTCTTCCGCTGAAGCAAACATAATAAAGTGCCCTCTAGGGTGCCCTTCCCGTGGAGAAACCACGGTAAAGTGCCCTGTAGGGTGCCCTTGTAGTGGAGAAAACGTGATGAATTGCTCTCTAGGATGCCCTTCCAGTGGAGAAAATGTGATGAGGTGCCCTAGGGTGTCCTTCCAGTGAAGAAAATGTGTGTGGAGAATGTTTGACATCTGGAAAACTAGTGCATCTAAATAAAACAAGCGCCACATGCCAACACTAGATTTGTTAGTTGTACACTTTAAAACAAAAACTAAGAGCCCTGATGACTCAGTTACGACAACTGTAATCACATGACCTGAATGATGTCACAATGTTTACGAAGTTAATAACAATAAAATATAGATAAATATAATATAGGTATAGATACTAGGCAATGAAGCAACTGCTGCTTTCAATACAAGGGTACTTTTCATATTAAATGACTGTACTACACCTGCAGTCAATGGTTATTTTCATTAGCAGTTTAATATTGTTTAATTTTTTTTGTATTAATACATATTAATTTTATTATTGTTAATTAATAATAATTAAAGTGTCAAAACCTTTAACTGAATTAATGATTAATTATTTATCAGTTCCACTATAGTTAAGTTATGTGTAAATGAGTAATTTCAGTACTGAAATTAAATGAACAATCTGATCTGATATGTATCTGATATTGTGATTATAGATAAAAACGTAATGTATGAGATGGTTTCCAAGCCCCCATGTTCGAAAAAAAAGAATAGTGCTCACTTGGATGCCCCTAGATAAAACATGATGAAGTGCCCACTACGGTGGCCCAATAATGCAAGCAAATTGTGGAAAATGCTCTCCTGGTGCACCTGTTGTTTTTTCCTGTGAGCCTTTGCCCCCTTTATTTTTTTTCTGCCTGAATCCGCCACTGCCCTACGACTTACTAAAAATCCAACAATGATAGATGTGTAACTTTATATTATGTGACACTACACTTGTCAGCGTTGGTACAACAAAATAATGACTCATAGTTGTCACAAAGCAAGTCAGTAATAGTAAATGAGAGACCAAAGGAGTGATTTCTTGACACAACCAACAT
The DNA here is from genome assembly GCF_043250625.1 of Sebastes fasciatus. NCBI lineage: Eukaryota > Metazoa > Chordata > Actinopteri > Perciformes > Sebastidae > Sebastes > Sebastes fasciatus. Next base: position 11,911,497 of record NC_133813.1, read on the forward strand.
TATGATCAGCACAATATTTACCTTGCAGTTCCTTTAGATCAGACCCAGGAAAAGGCCACCATCTGGCCCATGTGGGTGGCCACCATCTGGACACCTGTACAGCCTGGATCATCACTCTGCTGTCAGGTAAAGCCCTCGCATGGGCCAAGCTTGTTCGAGAGCAGCCAGCTCACCTGTGTGTTAATCACTCCTTGTTTACAGCCGAGGTGATGAAGGTCTCTGATCAGGACGATTTGGGCCAAGCGTCAAGGTGTTCGCGGTGTGGGCGATTACGGTATTGTGTTTAATACATTAGCGGCAGAAGGTGGCTGGAATGAGAAATCTCTCCTCGGCGCCTTTCTACGTGGTTTAACTGACACAAATAAAATAGGTTTACCCCTCAAGTTGACCAGGATTCATTCATTGCTTTGGCCTTCTGCATCGACATTTGTCTTAGATGGAAAGAAAGGGTTGCCGCTCACTAAACACGCCATTGCTGACAGCTCCCTCAGGACCCCTAAAGAAACATCCATTTCAGAATCTACTTGTAATGTGTCATTAAATATTGTCATGTCCATTAAAAGGCAAAGATTGTCAGTGAATTATGAGACAATGGTGATCCTAATCAGTTTAGTCTATACCTTGTTCTGCTTGCGGCTCCAGCTGAAACAACAAATGTCATTCCCCATTGGTGCGTGTCGATTCTGTTTCTGAGGAATGGGCCATCAACAGTGTCTTGGTCCATCACACAGATTCACTCTCTGTCTTGAGACTCCTATAGAGGACAAAGCCTTGGATCAAAGATGCATATGGATCTGGTCATGTTATGAAAATCGTCTTGGGATACTCCTCCATTTACTACACCTCAATGATTTACCTGTCATGATGATCATCCTTGGTCACCCATGGTTGGTGAAGCGCAGTCTTCATACAGACCAATGGACAGGGTCAGGTGTTGCCATGGTCACCATTTTTGGTCTGTTAGGTCAGCATCATCTTTCTCCTCTGCTCATAGGCGCCGAAATGGGTTAAACGTTGGAGTTTTGGAGTCACTTGACGTTGCATTTTCCACATATCTCTTATTGGGGTACATGAATGGAATATTCTATAATTGGCTGGCTCTAGCACTCACAGTCACCGCAATTTTCTTATATACAATCTAAAAGCTTTGCTTAGATGTAATTATTAGAAGACATTTTCCGTACAAGCAAGTGAAATTAAACTCAGTTATGCTTTCATTCAATCTTTATGATCTCATTTCTCAAGAGGTACTTTTGTGAATTAGGTTACCTAATTGTTAATACTGAAGACAGTGAATTTCCAGGTGAGCAAATGTTAGATATTGAGGATTCCTAATGTGCTGTAATGGTGTGTGTATTGGAAAAGGTTGGTCAGTGTAAGCCTGATATGTCCTGGTCATTCAGGCTGCAGCACTTTTAAACTCAGCTAAATTAAGCAAATGTAAACTTTGGATCAACTGTGCCAAAATAAATATAATTTCCCTTGCTGGATGAAATATGTTTAATGTGAAAATAGACCTAGACCCAATTCCAGTCACCTTCAGTCTGTTTTGTGACCTCCTCTCTCTACTGTAAGAGGGGCAGATTAATTAGAAATAGGCTTAAGCCTTGAGGAGACGAAGGCTCTGCTAGACAGATGCTGTTTGAACAGCAAACTGGTCTTGGGATATGAAAGGAACATGAAAAAAAATTGGACTAATTGGAAATGAAGGACATATGGGTCGTAGAAGTGCGCCATGGGACTGGAATAAACTAAACTTTATCTTAGGTATGAGTATCACTAATCAAACTTTTTCACATTATCTGCTTCAATACGATATTTTCATCATAAGCATATTGGAAAGTGTAGATGTGTCATTATTTTCACAAGGTATAATTGAATTGATGACATGAACTGAAGGTGCTTTACACACATATTCAACATTATTACATAATGTTACCTTTATCCAAGCGATCTGACCCTTTTAGCATGTTGTGCCATTGAGCACAAAAACATATGGTTAACCTTGCTTTTCCTTTGTGTATGGAAGCCACGGTCATGCCTCAAGCATTCATCAAATAGATACAATTATGAGCCACTTTCTTTTTTTTCCTGTAATAATTTACTGGGAGTAACAGCAGGTGCACAAGAACATATAAATAGAGCACAAATGTAAATGATTGTCCCTCCATATTTGGATATTTGGATATTAGTTTAAAATACTAGGCTGTATGCTTAAGGACACACAATAAATACTTCAGAAAAAAAGGTGATATTAAACTTATTTTTCTTGATCTTGAGGGTCACCTATGTGGGTGGCCCAACCTGTCATCCACTAGCTAGCTTCGGTTTCTATGGAAACTACATTTGAATAAAACCTTTACTATACAGTAGTATTTGTTCAGTGTTGCGGCAAGGACTCAGAAGTGTGGGACATGCACATTTACATGAAATAAAAATCATATATATGATTTGTAAGCAAGAAAATCATTTTAATTTTAATATGGTGAAAAGTTATATGTATATGGAACAGTTCCATTTGAAATAAGGTCATATTATAATTGAATTAGCTAATTTTATGTTTCTCAACATTGAGACCACAGTGGGATAAAGTGTTGTTTGGACCCATAAAATGCTTCATCAATTTTTATGAAATCACATTTAGTAATATTTTTTTATGACAAGATGGGTAATAACACTGTGTATATATTTATCAATTATTTCACTGCAAATTTTAACATATATCCAAAATTTAATTGCTGGCACTTAAAAATGCCCAAAGTTGCAGGAACATCCATTAAGCAAATGATTTATCCTTAACAATCACATATAAATAATAGGTATTATCCAGATAAGCAGTGGTGGAAAGTAAGTACTGTGCAATGTTGAGGTACTTGTACTTTACTTGAGTATTTCCAATTTATGCTATATATACTGCATTACAGAAGATCAATTTGTTGTTTTTACTCCATTATATGTTTTTTGATATTATTATGTCAAATAAACGCTACATTATTATTTACCAGTTAATTTGCATATTAAGATTTTACATAAAAAAACACATGATCAGGTTATATAATTCAATGAATTGTGAAAGATTAAACCAGCAGTTCCCAAACTTTTTAGCATGTGACCCCTTACAAAAAAGCTGTGTCTATTTGGGGCTCTTTGTCACATCATGTGTCTATAAGTTGTTAGCAGTTCTACCAAAGATTTATTGTTTAGCAGAACTTTGTTTTTCTTCTTTCCTTCCCCATTAATCATTTCATACAACCACCAAACTAAAACACCTAACTGTATAAAAAAAAGTTACAGTAGTTAGCTACATCTCAACCAGCTACAACAGTAAAATGCTGCTCATACATCAATGCATACGTATTAATAATCTTATAATGAAGTACATCAGTTGGATTTCTTTCTGCAGAACAAGTACTTACAAATACTTTTGATACTTTACAGTACATTTTGTTGATTATACTTGTGTACTTTTTCTTAAGTTGGGTTTTGAAGGTTTTTCACTTTTTAATCAAGTATTTTCCTATTGATGTGCTGGTACTTTTCTAAAGTAAAGGATCTGAATATTTCCACCACTGCAGTTTTGCAAGATTGTTTTCTTTGAGGAAATGGAGCCTGAAAATAATATTTTGTTTATTGATTTCAGATTGAGATGAGAGTCATCATTCAGGAGACACAAACAGGAAAAAGACAACTGACATACTCCAAAAAAATTAGTGTGTAATGATAAATATGAATGTTTACTGCACATAAAACAGGGCAGAGTTACTACTGGTATGGTGCTTTCGAATGGGGTCGTGTTTACCGTGTTCACGTGAATAGTCCATATGAACGCCCCCCCATCTTGTGGTATTCACAACCTCGTAAGTGGAAAGTTTCTAAAAGCTGTGAGTTCACGAGTTGTGACCTATTTGTTGGCGCTGTCAGAAATGGCGGAGGCCATGGAAGTTAATTTTTTGGTGCATAATAAGTTAATATATTGTAATTTTAGTCGTGTATTGTTTTTCTTCGTCATTTTATAATATGTCTTTGGAAAATGTTGATATTCCCGATGGCCTAATTTTTTTTCTATGTCATTATGCCTTTGTATTTCCTGCATTATGTTACCCACTTGCTAAATTGTTAGCCTCTGTGGCTTCTAGACGCCGACAGTAACTTAGCAGAGGTGTTATCATGACCTTAACCGCTTGAAAGCCAAGCACATTGTGTACACACGTCCCATGTTGTAAACACAAGCTCACAAGTTTAATTTGAACGCACCAATAAACCCACACAGAAAAAAATGTCATGACTCAAATGCACGACTCAAAACAAGGCAGGTGCAATCAACAGTATTTTGTTGCCAAAACAGGTTCGGTACACAGGTGAGAAGTCAGATAAAAAAGGCAACCAGAGCCGGCAAGTGTAAGGCTAAAAAATGTGGTCAGGAAATAAAAACAGGCAGAGTTCAGAAAAAAACAAGATAAATATCACTAGGAAATCACTGGACCGCTTGACTCGGGGGACAAAGACGAACTGGCACAGAGACAGGGAAACACACAGACTAAATACACTGGGGAGGTGAGTCTAATTGGGTGCAGGTGAAACCAATAGGGGCGGGGAAGGTAATCACACAGGCAGGAAACACACAATGGCAGGAAGTGAAATTTCTGAAATAGTAGGAGAGGTGAGTAACACAAAAAAAACAGGAAACAATAACTGAATGTAATAAAAACACATAACCTGGAGCAGGACGAGGGATGACAGGCAGAGCCTATGGCAGACATGCGGCACACAAAAATCAAACGTTTCTGTCGAAAGCATCTTCTGATATGACATTTTAGCTAAATTGGGTGTCATTTTTGAATTTCCTTTTTTGTCCGATGATAGATATAGGTATTGTATGACACTGCTTGTTTGTTTAACCCCTTGGCTACTGAATGATGGTGAGGATGGAGTGCCATGGTCACTCTCAACGGGCTCATTACAATGTCCACAGGGAACTATATTAGTGCCCTCATTCTTAATTAGGACAATAGATAATCCCCAGGCACGAACGGCACTTTGGTAACACAGAGAGAGATACATTGCGTCATTAGCATCAGTTTTGTATTTCAAACGATTCTCATTTACTGCACTCCTAAGGGACTGTGTCCATACTGTGTAAGACCGCGCTGACAAACTGTTTTTTGCTGTTCACTGGCTACACAGTTATGAGTACTGAGAGGCCATGCCAGCAGCATATCTGATTAGATGTGATTCGGCTTGGGCGCTTATCAAAGCTCGCTCTGTGCCACAGCCTCTGCGCTCCGGAAGGAATGACATCAGGACATTAGAGCGCTATGCCTGATTGCACAGCTGGATCTTGCTCTGACTGTTTGTTTTGCCTTTCGTAGAAAGGTATCCTGACGATGATAAGTCATATGCGGGTGGTCTGCCTCTGATAATCGTTCCGTCAGACAAACCGTGACCTCCCTTGCTTGTGTTTCATCCAGCAGTTTAATGAGTTCCAGCTATCTAGACGGCACAGAATGAAAGCGATTCCCCCAAAAAAAGAGGAATGTGACGTAGGGTGAAATTGATACGAAAAAATGTGTATGATATTATCAGAACCAGAGTGTGTGTGGTTTTCGCTTTAACTTCATTCCACACACACTTGCACATGTACCGCACCCACATACACACACACTGCAATTTCTATCACTAATTGCGATTGTGCTTAGGCTCATTTGGTGACTACAAATTAAGAAGCACCAAAGTACAAACAGAACAACAGTGTTACTACTGTTAGTTTGATACGGGTCTAATTGCATGTAATCAAACTCATTAATTTGATAAGGAGATTGCTTTAATCAAACAATTGGCAAATAATGTTTTACCTCAGAGTCAAGTAAGCACGTTATCCATTAGCTTGTTGCATTATTGTGTCAACAAGCCAAATTAACCCTCTGAGACCTGCATTATGACTTTTTCTATGGTGTTCATCAAGGTGTTGGTTTCTTAATGAGGTAATTTTGAGGGATTTTTGATCATTTGCATCAATTCTAGAGTGGTCAAAAATGGTTAACCACACCAAAATATGTGCAACAAATTAGTACCAACCCAAAAAATTGCTGCAAAAAACGTATGATACATAATAGAGCATGGGGATGGTCATCATATACTCCAATCATAATGTTCAAAGCCCTTATACACTTTTACAATGTATTTTGAATAATTAATTAATTAATCATAAATTAATTGATTAATTGATTCATTAATTAATCAATTCATTCATGTAGTCTACTTCTATGTGACATATACTGTTGACCTGTTATCTCCAGCTAAAGACCCACTGTACCCCCCTAAAAAAAGACAAAAATGGGTCTATTGTGGGTCTCAGAGGGTAAACTGGCTCCAGTTGATGACATCATGGAATCAGGTTAACCTTTTCATCTCATATTTTCAGCGGTCACTGCCCACTTTTACTCAGAAATCCTTTAGATTAGTTGGTCAGTGCATTTCTGACAAAATATACTGTGTCAATGTGCATACAAGCCGTGTGGTTGTGAAAGGCTCATTCCGTGAGTATCACTTTGCAGTTACAGTAAATTATTCAGGATATGATATAGAAAGCGAGCGGAAATTTAATGTTATTTACAGTACATTAAACTCATCTTTTTCACATGTCTTGGTGTTTTCTGTCGCATATACAAGACGGTTAAATTGCTGTGTTTTCATTTTAGATGAAATGCAACAAACAAGTCTTATGAACCATATCATCTTGTGAGATGAGGATGAGAAAACAGTCTCTTACACCAATTATATCCATTGAATGTATGCATGTGTCTGTATTATAGCATCTGGACATAGTGGTGCAGCAGCAGCCTTCTGGTTTGGCTCTAGCTAGTCAGCCAGAGCTAATAGCAATATGTGAAGGTTTACAATTTGTTTTAATAATCCAGTGAAAAACTTCTTGATGGATTGGCACAACATTTTGATAGAGTTACCAATGGTTCCCAGAATATTAATTATACAAATGTTGGTGATGCCTGTCTCTTCTGCCAGTGCCATCATGATATTGTAATTTTTTTGGTTCAGATTGATAACATTTTTACATAGACATATATTTAAAAAAAAAATTATACATCCACCGATTCTTTAGATAGGTGCCGAATGAAATTATGGCTTTTCCTGAAAAATTCATGTTTTGTTTATATCTGTGGAAGATATCTTAGGATTGGTTCCCACTTCTAACAAGGCTTGTAAGCCAATAATATAACGACATTGGTATCAAGTGGTATTTCTGGGTTGTCAATCAGTGTGGAAAAAGCGGATGTTGCCTGACAACAACTTGTTGTGAAGTGAATGCAATGGAACGGCGTAGGAGGAATACAACATCTAGTGGCTGAATGCTATCAATGTTATCAATAGTACATGTCATTTGTCCCAAACTTCTCTTTATGATTTTGCATTATGACCTTCAAAACTTATAAAAATCCCATCTGCCTCAGCTAAACTTTTGCGCATAGTGATAATTAGCAAATGTTATGCCAACATGCTCAACTAAGATGCTAAATATGTTGAAGTACGGCCTCACCGAGTCTAGTATGGCTGTGGACTCTTTATTAATAGAAATCACAAATTGTCCAACTCCAACCTTGGCATTACCACTAGAGAGTTGACATTATCCTTTTTATCTATTGCTGGCAAATACTTTACTTTAAATATTTATCTAGCATGAACAGAATGCTGGCCAACTAGCTCAAAACAGGTGAAAGGTGTAATGTTAATATTTATATAGAGTTTCACATAATGAAGATTAAACCTCACAAAAGATAAGTGGTTGGATGTTCTAAAGCGGCATACGCGCTCTACAGTAAAGTATGCAATGAAATGTTGAACACAATCATTCTCATGTCAAAAAGTCAGACAAGAAGAAGCAGGTATAGCCACAGTTATCTTTAAATTTCTCATCAGTATGTCTACAGTATAACTTCAGCATGGGGAGTTATGATGTGTCCATGGAAAGGGGAAAGTGGTTGGTGCTGTGTGATGTAGCCCCCTGTGTAAACTTGAAGTAAAAATTACCTCTGTGTGGTGTGCCTGCCTGTGGCAAAACATTGTTACACTAACAGCAAGGTCAGCTCAGGACAAACACATTAAAGAACAACCTTCCTTCAGGCAAATCAATATGCTGTATCATTTAGGTGAGAGGGCACACTTAATTTTCAACCTCTCAGTGGTCATTAGTCGAGTGAAAAGGACAAGTGACCCTTCTCTCCAGGTAAATCGATGTCCCTACTTCCGCTTATCCACCCATCATCACCTCTTCAGGGAATGTTGCAGTTTAATTTGTCTCCACCTGCAGCTGCCCACCTGCTCTGCATCATACTTTCATCTAGTGAGCCTAACGGTTTATGTTTCTTGTGTCTTGGTAAGTAAACTGCCAGAAATTGACATAGAGATAACAGATTGTTCCAGTCACACTTAGGAGGACAAATATGACATTTACATGACCCATATCAAATTCAGAATATGGTCATATTTGGAATAATAGTGGAATATTAGTGTTGTAAACAGTCTGAGGTCTTGAGTCAGAGTTCTTTTAGTTTATTTTTGGTCTCAACCAACTTTTCTTAAATAATAACTGTTAGATGTTTGACTTTCTTCAGCAGCTAATCCCTTACTTTGGCTGCTATTTGGTACTTGGTGGGAGATGAGAGTTACAGACGTTGGTGATGATTCTCACATAATGTTGGAAATAGAATTAGTTCTGAGTTGCGGGAATATTTCTGTACAGAATATTAAAGGCAGTACAACAATTCTCAGCTGACAACTAGATTCAGATAAAGGGAGATGCTCATTTACTGATACAGTATAACTGCGGTGCAAACTCTCAAAAAAGGATGAAAAACGTCTAATCCTGCATCAACATGGATTAGGGTTAACTCACTTCAGTTTGAACCTGAACTGTGGGATCATCCATGAATGAAATACATCTCATCCTTCCTCATGCCAGTCTCCCTATTCTTTGCGATATGCTAATTTCATGCAGCTACCCATGCATGAAGAGTTACTCTTAATGAAGTACAGGGGAGCAATGCCAAACATATCATGGAGCCCAATTCTAGAAGTCTTATTTTAGGATTCTTATTAGCTTCAAATGACGCCATGATTTGATATCACTGCAGAGCAGATGGTTTTTACTTTCTATTTCTTTCTTTTGTAGCTATACCGGATACACGGAGCCAATTAAAATGCTACTGCACTGCTTCACGGTAAGTCCAAAATGTTACGAAATTATGCAAATTGTAACACTGACTGTGGGGATCTAAGAGCTTATTCACACAAATCAATATTAGCCTAAATGTTTAGCCATCTTGGTTTCATGAATGGCAATGTTGGCAAGCTGCCGGTCCACCATTTTGGTCCAAACCCAGATATCTCTGCAACTATTTAATGGATTGCTGACACATTCATGGTCCTCAGAGGACGAATACTACTGACTTGAAATTGGTGGGTTTGTGAAACGTCTCAAGATTTATTAAACGGATTGCCATGATATTTGATACACACATTCAAGACCTCCATAGGTTTATTCACTTCGGTGATCCCCTGACCTTTTATCTAGCTGTCATCAGGTCAAAATTTTAGTTTACGACTAAATACCTGCAAAAGCAGAGATATTCCCATCATCCTCTGCTGTACTTGGTGCTAATTAGCAAATGTCAGCAAGCTAACTCGCTAAACTAAGCTGGTGAACATGGTCAACATTATACCTGCTAAACATCAGCATGTTATAGCAATTTCATTGGGCATGCTAGCATGCTGATATTAGTATTCACCCACTATTAGTATACACTCACAGAGCTGACAGTGTGGCTGTACACTTTTGTTTTTATAGAGTATGCTATTGTATGATGAAGTGTGAATGTATGCTATTGTAGTGAACAATCAAAGTTGGAAAAATGGCTTCTGGCTGTGGAAATGACCTTTTTATATGTGTGACCATCTAACTATAGACAAAAGGAATAAAGGAATCTATCTGTCTGTTTTTATGTTCCGTGTGGCTGTGTCCTTCGCATATCTCGAGCACCTTATATCCGATCTACTTCACACTTTGCAGGTGTATTTCTGGGGACCCAAGGAATCGCAGTGTCAAACAACATGTTCAATAACTGATAAACTTTTAATAAACAAGCTCTGTGCAGCAGCGGGGCTTCAGGGCATTGCGGACTGAGTCGAGCATGTCCTCCACAGTGGGCCTTAATAGGCTGCGGCTCATTGACTGCTGTTTATTTTTTCTTCTGCTGGATAACGTTACATCCAAACTCTTCTTCAATTTCCTGGAGTCAACGAGCATTGAGCAGTTCTCAAGAATGCTGCAAGCAGCACTTCCGGGGGCCAAGCAATCGGCCCGCTCTGAATGGGCACTAGTATTTTCTGAATGCTTATTTATTATTTCAGAGAACTTATCACTTCCAAAGAAAAGGGAGTATTTTCATTTTCTACATTTAAATCTGAATAAACACTTTTATTCCTCATGAAAGGAAGCCTTGGCAAGTGAATTATTAATTCTCAGAATATTTTCATACTACTGACATTGCACAACTTCATGTCACACTCATGTGTTTAGAACTTTGTAACATAGAAGCTAACTAACGCACAATAATCCTACCAGCTCAATGAAGACACAAATTTAGCATGAGAATAAAATTATCTCGGTATGCCCCATTGCTCATAACTCAACCTTGAAATCACTTCTTCTCACTCAGTGTGAAACACAGAACAACTGTGCACTTACATCAGGCGGGACCATTATGCCCATTTTACTCTGCACTTCAACTCTGTAAATAAGTTGCTTTAAGAGATACAATGAGAGTTGGAAAAACTGTCCTTGAGTAAGTCTTGTGTTGTGTTGAAGTTTTCTTTGACAAAGAGCCATTGCACTTGAGATTTCTCCTTTTTAAGCAGATCCGTCAAGACGAAAGGAAAAAAAAACGTAGGTAATAGTATTAGTCCTTCACCTCTAAATAAAAGAAAGAATCATCACAATGTGAGAGGGGAAGATTGAAATCTCTCACCTAATTGAACGGTAGGAAATGGATTAAAGTTTACATTTATTCCAGGTTGACTGCGGGAGTGAAAGCAATTATACGTGGAGCCATCCAATCAATTTTCTTTTCTAAAAAAGGTGACAAATTAAGGGCAAAGGGCTGTTTTCCAATATCAAGAATAATTCATTCAGGGTTGGTTTCATTTAGTGAAGTCTAGTCTTTGCCATTAGTGTAGCCTTAGGAGGTCAAACTGTTGCTATATAAAACCAAAAAACATACATCCTGTTTGCTTTAGAATATAAATAGAATGGATGGCAATTAACTGAGGTAAACGTAAGTGCTAGGGCCCCATGCCTGGGTGTAATATCCTCCTGAAATAGATTCAGCTATTATCCTTGGAGGTGTAATTTTCATCGGAAAGCAACTACTGCATGTCTGCCGACCCTGGAGCCAGAATCCAATTAATTGGATTTTGCCCTCATTTGAAATTAACTGAGGGTCAAAAGCAAGACCTGATCACAAACCACCTCTTTTAGTACAGTATCATTGTAATGATGGTCAAAGTCCAACTCAAGTTAAATTACTTTTTTTTTTTTGCCTGCTACAGCATACATGTATCTGCTCTGTAAGTCACTTGTCCTGTGTTCTTTGAGAAAAAGGGAAACAAATAGATTTGATATTTGTTTGGGTTTCATGATGGCCAATAGCATTCATTTGAAATAGTGCTGTTCCAGTATCATATCATGTCACTATTCTCTACGGTGTAACACCAGCGCTCTGGCATCCTGCAGAATGCTTGTAATCAGGGCGGATTTATGATGTTTCCCCAAAGACCTTTTTCCTTCCTTTTAACATTTTAACAATACACTTTACAAAAACATGAAGACATGATCTTTGTCTACAAAAAGGGATGACTAAATGTGATCTCGATTTTTTTGTAAGGTTATCTTTGGAAAAAAGGAATGAGGAGGCAGTAATAGCAGGACATCATCGTTTACGTTTTTTGTGTCTTATGTTTTTGTGTCATTTGTACTGCAGGTGTATCTATCCATTGTCCAACATATATTTCGGAACTTTTAAAAATGTTGGTAAATCAAACAAGAAGAATCCATGCTATCATAATACAGTGCACCCAATTATGAATAATGTTCCTAAATCTATGTTTTACTTCAATAATAAGTCAGGCCATTAGACATGAGAAAGAAAACTGACACTGCACCCGTTGTGATCTCTGGCAGAGCATATCATATGCAAGGGCCAAAAGTTCTAATTTTATCAAAAGCCTTTGGTGTAAAACCCACTTTGATTTCTATTTGACTGATTATAGTTGTATGATTCTTAAGAGATTGGACCATATCACTTTGAAGTCAGAGTAATGTTAAGACCCTATGAAGTGGTTAAGACTTCCCCTTCTTTCCGTGGAGCACCCTTGGTGCCCATTACAGCAAATTATCCTGTTAGATTTCTCACTACCATGAGGGCATTCTTAAATATCCCAGTTGAAACCTTATGTCCAATATCTTGAAGTACACTAAATTGAAGTTGCTAGATCCTCTTTGCCTGGTTTCCCCTGTGAATTTGTTTACTTTCCCTAAAAAATATTTCATCCTAGATGTGCATAATATTTATATCCTGGATGTGCATCATGTATGTCAAGTTTCAAACTTGAAAATTAACTGCATTTAAAAATAAGTATAAGCAGATGCAGTTGCAGTTTGTTATTATGTGTGCAAGACATGAATAGCAACTCCTCCACCAGGTTTATCTGTGCCGTCTGGAGTAGAGTTTGGAATTTTCTGTTAAAACTAATGGAGGGATAAGAGGGGGTCAGGTGTTGTTCAGTAATTGCCAATGTGCTTTAGAATCTGCCAGAAGGGCAGGTCTTAAGTGTTTAAATGACACAACTTAGATATCTCCCAGATATACTAATTCTGCTCAATTGACAAGTTAGATGGATTTTTTTTTCTTTCCGTGACAGGCTAATCTTGACGGTTACCATTTGGCTGCAGATGCACGTGAGATAAATCAGCAGGATTGCTTGAGAAAGCAGAAAACATTGATATGAGTACAACATATGTTGTTTGTGGAAGAGATATATTTAGTTTGGCCATGTTAAACACAAACACGCTTCACATTGTTCCAGAAATCAAGATAAAAATCACTTTGTATTGTTTTAGATATGTCTGTATATTTGGACTGATGCACCAGCTCAGTTGTATTTTACCAAACAAGGTACACACGACACGAGAATCAAGCCAATTTTGGACCGGTTTGGCTTGAATTTGCCATGTTATGATTTGAGCATATTTCTCTATGTTAAATGCAGTACCTGAGAGGGTTTATCAATGTTATTTGTCATTGTTTTGTGTTGTTAATTGATTTACAATAATAAATGTATACATACAATTGTAGCCCTTTCTCAGCTCAGACTAATAAATGACTGAGGCTGAGTTTAACACAACATTCATGATGGAGACGTTGTCAAGGTCAACGTGGAAATACGCATACAAATGTAAATTTGCACATATTTTGTGTGTTCCATGACACTGTTGTCCTTTTATGCATCCTTGTATTGTCATATTGTCTGCAATGACTTGCATTCTTCTAGGCTCTTTTGCCAAGGCTACTTCTGTTTGCACCGTGTTTGCTTTATATGCTAATTGTTATTCCAACCAGCGAGCCTCTCCCTGACTACCACCGATTCCCTGCAGACAATTGAACTGTTAATGAGATCTGATGGACAGATGGACCGTCACCGTGAGGGCAGCTACCGTGTCCTCTCTGACTCGGCGGGGGTGGGTGTGGAGGTGTGCCAGACACATTTCTTCCAAGATATACTTGAATTCCCATACTTTCTATCAGATTATCCTCACGGTGGAACGGGCAGGGAGTGTTTTTTTTTTTTCAAAACAGAGAGCAACCTGGATGGAGAGTTTTCAAAGTCAGCAATTATAAGGAGCTGAAAAAGTTTATCAACTTAATGTCGTGGCACAATCAGATAATGATGCAATGTATACCATTTATCATTTGACAATTGAGTTAAAGGCCCATTTTTTTGATTGTTTTTTTGCCAAGAAGGGGCATAAAAACACAAAAACAATGTGCATGGGAGGACACAACAGCATACACAAACATTTTTAGCATTTATTTGGAATTTTGGCCACCTGACAATTACAATATAACTGTTTTGGTCTGGTTTGGTTCGAGATTTTGTCTTGTAGCATTCTGTGTTTTGATTTGTAAAACTCCACTTTCAACAAGTACTACATAAGTTTGACTTTAAAGGTATAATATGCAACATTTTCCTAAACATTTTGCATTCACATACTCAATTCTTATTTTCAGTATGGAAAAAAAAAAAAAACGTGGTGAAACACACACACATTTGCGAAAAAGCAGTGAAATTAAGCTGTTTTACCAGACTGTGTCCTTACCATGGCAGCAAACTCTAGAGACACATAGCACAGACAGCATGTATCATGGCAGCACGCTCTGCCAGTCCTCCTACTTGTTCACAAGGCTGTCCTGGGATTCAAACAGTCCGAGTCCATCCTTAATGAGAGCTGTAATCATCCCATGCACTGGACCAGACAATCCAGCTAACGAAGACGACTGTTAAAGATGAAGAAACCAAACACACTTCTCATCCACTCCGCCGGGGTTTGGCGTTGCAGTCTTAATCACAGGGCTTGACAACGTGTCCCATGCTTGCCATTCCAAGGCTTTGAATTTGATCTAAATTTGCATTTCTGGTAGAGTTTAGCCGGACCAATTATTTTATTCCATCATAATCCAACCTATAGAATCCAATAAACGTTTATTACGCTGACTGGCAATGCCCACGGCAGTTCTCTTGAATGCAGTACAGAAAAAGTAAATAACACCACTAATAAAAAAGCTGTTCTACCTAAACTGTACATTCCCACGTATTGCTTTCTATATCCTCTTGACAATGTTTGCCGCCATCATATAATTGATAGATCCTGATGTTTAACAGCTAAAGTGCTTGAATATGTCCAGAATCTGTGATTATCTTGTCAACCAACTAACAGTGGTAAAAGGAATGGTAACTCTCTCTTTTAAAGTAACCCATATGAGTGTTCCAAGAAAAAGAAACACACACACACACAGAAACAAAATCTCATTCTCTGATTTGCCACCACTACTAGCTCTGGCTAGTGCTCTGGTAAAATTTGTGATTCTGGGTTTTAATTGTTCAAGCGTAATGAACATTTCTCTGGTTCCAGCTTCTCAAATGTGTTTGGTTTTGTTTATTGGACAAAACAAAAAATATAAAAACTGAAAGTAAAAAGCTGATTTCTCATAAAAGTTTGAAACCTGTATATATACATAGTTTTTAGCTGCTTCTTCCTTGCCTTTGCTGGTGCGTTGCTGCATTTCTAAGCTTGTTACCACCTGTAGATCTGTGAACCATTGGCAGGATGTGGATTGTGTCACGCATGTGGTCATGCACAAGACCTACTCATAAAAACATTTCTCCACAGCACTACTACAGGTCAAAAACTCCACAGGGTACCTTTAATGCTTAAAATTAATCAACGCTGATTGATGGTTTGGAGACCGAAAGCGAACATCAGTCTCCATTGTTGAAGACACATGCTATGTGGTGCGATCACATTATGCTTCTTCGGCCTTTGCTAGTGAAAGAGGACAGTTTATATTCACACAATTACAATAGGTAACTTGTGTTACATATGCCCTCTTGTGGTGTTTCCTTGTCCCCTGTCTGAATGTCTTCTCTCTCCCCAAAGCCTCTGGTACATAAATAGTCTAATGGTGACCCAGAATAGTCGACTATTCGTCGATATAACCATTTAACCCTCCATTCTTGGGGTGAGGACAGATACGTTAGACAATTGGTATTTCTAGATTAAACTTGCGTGCTTAAGAGTGGCAAACAAGATATCTTCTATGTCTAGTCAAACATTGAATTAAACAAAACACACCTTGATCATATTTAGTTTTTATTTTATTGCTCTCTCTATATTCAGAGGTACTTCCAAATGAACACAGAAATGTTTTTTTGTCTGCCAAAACAAGCTTTCGAAGAAAGTGTGACTCATTTCTACAGTTATCATTACCCTTTGTGGGTGAAACAACAGCACAACAACAAATAACAGCTTTCATGTGTGCCCCCTTTGTGCGATTTTTGCAGGCCCACCATGAAACTGATTGCACCACAGGCCCCTCATACTGCGCTATTCTCTAATCTGCTCCGACCTGAAATAGAAAAACACAACAGCAGAAACGACTGATAGTCGCAGGGACGCAGAAGGGACGACTGGAGGTGATGCCTCCTCGCCGTCAGAAGAAAACAAACCGCTACAGCAGTGGCCTTGGCCGTCTCAGCATAAAGCTTTTCTTTAATGAGAATGGAAATGTAACCCTCACAATAGCAACAGATTAAAATGGGGTTATAAATAACAGGACCTTATCTTTCATTCTCTCTTTTATGACAGAGTAATCTTTTTTTCTGTTACACCAGCTGCAGGTTGGTCCACCCCCCCCCCTCTTGCGGTCTTCATCTTTCTCTGTCTGGATCAGCTTCTTGTTTAATTAGCTGGAAAAGTCAGCGTGAGGCGCGCAGCTCATGAAATACGGCTCTCTCGCTTCCGAGGAAGGTGGCTTGTTTGAATGGTTTCATTTATCCGGATAGCCAGGGGAGCTCTCTATAAATATGACTCCTATAGAGAAGTATGACATATACTATAGTGTGCTCATGCTCTTCAGTTAGAAGTGACAGATGCCTCGGAGTACCCATATATACAATACAGATTCGCACCGCTGCTGCGAATCCATTTTCTAAAGTATTCTGGATGACAATGGACTGCCAGAAGTTTCATGTTAATTACACACAAAACCATACATTTCATACAAATGTCATTATACTAACAGCCCAGTTGCACAGCAGTTTGTGAAATAGTGACATAATTGATTCATGTACATAGACACAAATTTTTTATTTTTTTGTGATGGTCATCACAAAGTAAATTTGTACGTAATCCAAGTAATTGTGAGCCAGGAAGTATAAACACGGGACTTTTCCGTTTGAAACCAGAAGTCAAAGTTGATTTATTTGTCATGTAACTTCCGTACTTACAACATTTCTGGTGTTATTTTAACCCAAACCACAACCTTTCTCTAAAGCTAACTAAGTAATGTGTTGCCTTAACCTAACCAAGTTGATCTCTTCCTAAACTTAACTAAGTAGTTTTATTTTTCTAAGACTGGAGCGAAAATTGACATGTGCGCCTTGGTTGCTGGACATTCATAGGAAAATGCACAAGAAAAATACGTTGTTGAAAGAGCTGAGCGTCAGGAAAAAAATTTAAATTAAATTGTGTCTATTATTATTATTATTCGTCGACTATTTCACACAAACTCCGTGACTATTATACAAACTGCCGCGAGACTGTGTTGGTACAACGCAACGCAGTCTCTGTGTGTATACTGTAAAGCTTTGAATCTAATGGTGTAAATGTCCTTTGGGATCATATTCTCTGCTGCTCTCCAATAGGTTGTCAGACAAATTATTCAAGCTCGAAGGATAGTTACTTTATCTAAATTAATTACTGTTGTCAGCAGTTGGGGCTACAGTAAATAACATGTCTGGTCGAGAGGAAGCAACAGATTTTCGGTGTGTGTGCACACGAGGCGGCCTCCCATCGTTATCTGCCTGAGTGGCTCCCAAAATGTAATAAGTGTATGAGGAGTTTGGGGTTGCTATCTGCCTCTTGCTTTGTGCTGGTTGTCGGGGCTTTTCTCCATTGTGAAGCTTTCTTCTGGCAGCTCAGCTCACTGGACCTTGACAGCATTTCATTAGACGGGGAGGTCCTCAGGGTTCTCAAGGAGAAGAAGCCTTTCTTCTTCCTGCAGGCGCACTCCACTGTTGCTTCTCTGTTCTGGCTTGCAAAGACATGTGCTACAATAACTGTTAATGAGATTAGAAAATATGGCCGCCCCTCTCTGTGCACACGGACCTTGTGCTCAGCAGTGAGTCAAGACCGTAGAAGTCATTTTTTTCCACATTTCTTTGAAATCACGAATGTCAGGTGCCAGTATAAATGAGAAGCAAATGTATCTCTTTTGTTCAACAAGCTTTAAACCTCAGTCTCTGTCCTTTTGGCCTTTTTTGGAGGCTTTTTGTTAGGCTTTGCTTTTTATAGGAGAATCACTGGAAATTAGTGTGAGGTCAGGCAGTAAAGGTCAAGTTCAGCAGAAAAGTTTCTCTATTTTGTCTGTCCAAACAAGTTATTGGTTCCCTACAGAGACGCTCGCTATCTGAAAAGTTTAGCATATAATTATACAAGGACTCACTGTATTGATTGGATAAACAAAACCTGTTTACATTGCTCAGTATTTTTTCCAATTTTGTCAGTTGTTTTTTTCCCTCCAACTGTAATTATGTTCAACATTACCAACAGTTGTCTGGCTTTTCCAGGCCCATATCCAGAATATTGTTAAATAAGCTCTATTCATTCATTCATTCGTTGCTTATGCAAGTCAATGTGCAAAATACAGCATTTTGACCCTGCGGATCAAACTGCTAATCCTGGCATTGGACTATACAGGGCCACAAAGATCCAGTGGTGCACTCCAAAAAATATCCATATTAATGAGGAGAGGTGCAAACTGCAGCGTAGGTGAAACACGAGGGCACATTAGCATCGGGATGCCGAAAGCGAACAAAAACCTTTCAAGTTCAACACAAAATGTAAATTAAAACATCATAACCGCATTTGAAATTCTATTTTTTCTCAACTTGAAATGAAGGACATTAGCTACCATGCTGACTTCATGGCACAGGGGCAAATTACAGGGACTGGTGATGCTTTAGCCAATAAAGACAGCACAGTGGAGGGGACAAGAGACCCTCGACATGTATACATTCAATTGTCAAGCGAATTTGCATAAAAATGCATAAAAATAAAATGGAAATATGGCTATTGTCTCATCCGGATTCTTCTGAGTAATCACTGCATCTCCCTGCTGACATTACTGACTCATGTTGTCAGATGATGTTTGAGATTTGGCCTGTGAGATCCCGATTTGACTGTTATCAGGCCATTAAATAGGCTTTACCGGTCACTATAAGCGGTAAAGATGTGGGTCAACAGGTTCCTACTATGCCTACTGCATTGTAAAAGTGAAAGCGAAACTTGTTCTAAGATGTTGTAAAACTGAATGAAGCGTTACATTTTGAACATAAACAGAAAGGCTTCTTTAGGTTTAGGCAACAAAACTGCAACTTCTTTAGGTTAAGGCAACAAAAACACTTAGTTAAGTTTAGAGAAAAACATAATGTTTCGCTTGTAATAACTACGTTTCTGAAATTAAACTTAAGGGTTTTGAACACAAAGACAATTACACATTGTTGTTTTCACTCGGGATCCTTTATTTTGTGTCCCATCCATCACCCCCAACCTCCACCACATATGGAGCTTCAGTCTATACTAGAGTGCCTGACTTCCACTTTGGCTCCTGTCATAATCACTACGTTCGCTATTGTCGTCTTTTATACCATATTTTGGTGATCTACCATGTGAATAGATGATAAAACCTACTATTAAGCGTATCGAGTGATAACGCCTATTTAACCGCCTGACAACAGTCTAATCGGCTGGTGAAATGGGATGAGGGCCTAGAAACACAACAAAAAAAATATGTTTTTCTCAAGCTATTATTCCCATTCATTAGCCACTGGGGAATGAGTTTAGCATGACTGGTTAATGTAATTAAATTACAACAACAAGGTGTTTTTTCTTCTTTGGTTTATATTCATATAATTGCTTGGTCAGGGGATATAATAACTGGCAATCCATTTTAGGGTCTTAATATAAAATGGAACAACTGAGAATAGTAACAGCTACTTTGCCACAAAGTGAGGAGGAGGATAGATAGTGAGTGGGAAAATGGAAAGGCCTACTGGAAATCACATTTAACTGGTTTGGACATGGTGCTGCACTCAGCAGAAATACTGTACCTCTACAGACATCTATAATGCTGATCAGGTCTTTCCCAGACCTCAATATTGATGGCAAATTTTATGCAAAAATGGCAATGAAAAACATGTTTTAATGACACTGACAGTGGGAACCATTTTGATATAAATCTGAAACTCAGTGTTAAAACAATGTGCTGTGTTGCTTTAACCATACTGGATTTAATGAAATACATTTATTAAATTATCTCACATTTGTTATCCACAATGACTTCTCCAACAGCAGCAAATGAAAACTGCCCAAAAAAGCAAGAAAACGAGTCTACACAAAGCTTGCTGCTGCATGAGGTATTATATGTAAAGGTTAAGTGTTGAATGTAATGAATCAAGTGCATGACTCAGAGGAAGGCAGATTGAATACGATTGTATGAAATCAAAGTGTAGCCCATTAGTAATCCAACAAAGCAAAGGTTGCAAGGCACGCAGATAACATGAAGGCTGGACACTAAAGGCCTGGTGACATCAGCATTAATATGCATCTTTTGAACAAACTGCTTAAACATATTGTCTTGTTACAAGCTTGCTAACTGACCGCTACTGTATTGGAGAGTTTTTATCATAATGATAACTCTTTATTTAATTAAATGATGCACAATCCTGAGAACGACATGCTAGGGAGAGTAAACAGCACAGTACAGAGGAAATAGAAAGAACATTAGAGACTGATTGTGAATGACCAGACACATTTTTTGTCAGTTTCTGATGTGACCAGGTCCAAATGAACAGCAGACACACAGGTGGGGAACTGAATCAAACTTATGCATGCTGGGGAGCTGATTAGGGGATTAGCAACAGGCGTGCAAGTGGGTGTGTCAGTCAGGTGATGGCTGAAGGCGGGGAACACTAAGGACTGCTGCAGGAAGGAGAAGGAATGGCCAATGTAGAGAAACGTATTTCCAGGTTGTTTTTTTGTTTTGTTAAGTGATATTATATCACCAACCTGGTAAGTATCCCAACATATCAATATACAGTATCCCATCATATCAACACAAAAATATCCCATCATATCAACATACAGTATCCCAACATATCAACATACAGTATCCCATCATCAACATAAAATATCCCAATTTAATATTCCAACGTATCCTCATACAACGGTCCCCATGTTATCTTACAAAAAGTTATTCCTCATTTTGTTTGCGTTGTCCTACAAATGTTCAGCAACACGTGTCAATTTCCGCACTTTAAATACATACAGTCTTTTCAAAATTAACATCCATTTTCCCAGGAAACGGCTTGTTTAGGTTCAGGGAAATATTGTGGAGTGGATTGAAATAACTACAGAAGTGACGTTAATTAAGTACAGAAGGTACGTGACAAATAAATCAACGTTGACTTTTGGTTCTTCACACGGGACATGAACAACGGAACAAAAATGAACAAAAAAAAATTCAGAAGACGGTTTAAAAACAGTACAAATATCCAGTTATTTGAGGTATACTGTTCCAAACAAATACTTCAGAGGCTGCATGTAAATGAGGCAACCGGGGACGAAGCCTGCCAAGAGCACTGCTGGAGTCACAGCTGTTCAAATGGAAAAAGAGTGGGAGACAGTGTAGACACTTATTATGATTCTGGGACACTCACTCTGATTACACATTGGTGGCCCCCTAATTGTCATCCTCAACAAAGATGAAGTAGCTTCCCGCTGCATCAAACATAATAAAAGAGTTGAGTCGGCCAAAATGGGTACAACAACTGAGATTAGTAACCAACTCGAGGGTGGGAAATAGTTTTTGTGCATCAGTGTGTGTAAGAGTGCGGGTATGTCTTGTAGCTTTAAATGTTTTCTGTAGTTTTCTGCCAAGTTATGGTGCTGTTTCCTTGAGTTTGAAACTAGAAGGGCAGTTTGACCCAGAAGGGCATTTGATTGATCAGGGCACTTTAGCCTGGAGGGTCCTGCTGTGTCCACAGTGGGCCTGCAAACATCTTTATCACTTCCCCCTTAAACCCAGGAATCACTCTGCTGTGATGAATGAGGAAGAGGTAGGGGGCTATACAGGAACAGGGGTGACAAAGCCCTGTGTCAAAGCAGTAAACAGCTGGATGGGGGCAGAGGAATGGGAGTCAATTGGGCACGCCTAGAGGGTGGAGGGGTCTTATAAATGGCCGCCGCTTTGGGCCAAATACTCAATTAGCTGATCTGACAAAGTGCTCCGTCTCCCCTCTGCCTTTGTTTTTTTTTTATGGCTTGCTACAATGTTTGTCCTCAACTTAGAGGTGGAGGAGAAGGAGGAAGGTGTGATCAGAGCTCAAGGTCAAAGACCGTTTTCATTCTCTATCATCAATTAAATGTAATGAGATGAGAGTTCATTGAGAGGATTTTTTTTCTTTTTACAACCTTGGCCTTATTATTAGAGTTTTGGCTATGATGATATTTTACTCACCAACTTAATTACTGGGATATGGGGCTGCAGGGAGTCTTGCTTGTAAAATAGTCCACTATTCAAAATTAATCCCTCAAGTGAAATTCAGTTTTTTTTATATCTTGGGTGATGGCCAAAGCAATTTCCACAGTTTTGGACAGAGTGTCTCGGGTTAAGAGAGCGGCACAAGAGAGTCCATGGGGCGTCGCAAACATTATTCATAAGACTACTTCTAATATACGCAATATGTGACAGAGGTGGATATTAGTTAAGGATGTTTTTTGGATGTTTAAAGGCCTTTACACACCGGGGACATGACAAATAAACGATACAAATATTGGGAAAACACTCACCTGTGAATATTATATGTCTAGGGCTTTTATTTTGAAAGGTAAGAACAAAAGGAGTGGATCTGGTCTGTATGGTCTTTGTCAATGGTTGAAAGGAGTAATAAAGTTTGCCATCTTGGTTCAGACTACAGAGCCTCCGTGTTGTTTCATGAATATAGGCACAACTCAAAATCACAACGTGATTGGTTCATACCTTTATTCGTGGTGAGAAAGCTCCGAAAATCAACCTTGTTCTGAAAAAAAAGTCTGCTTCTTTGCCGTGTAATATTTGCATTCTTTGTGAAAGTATTCATGACAAAAACAAAAGTTCTAAAAAATATATTGACATGCAAATTAATCGCACAAAAAAAATAACTCCCCGGGTGTGTTAAGTGTTTTTATGATGAATAAAATGGTTTAGATAATTTGAATAAACTGAACTTGTGATGCATAACGCAGTCTTGACCCGCGACCCCGTCAATGGTGATCAAAACTATCAAATAAAACCCAGGATGTATTGAAACAAATATTTTCCTGACTAAGTGGAGCCCCTGTGGCTCAATTTGTCAGCAATTAAGCAGGTAAATCAATTGCAACAAGTCCTCCAGATAAAATTCTAAATGCATTGTTTCCAACTGCACCATACAACGTTGCGTTTCCTGATATGGTGTCGCTATCAGGAAGTGACTACTTTGTTTTTCTCGCTTGCCCCCACAGTGAACGAAGAATCCAAATATGGGGAAATGTCTTGATGAATTGAAGTAAATGGAGGCCGCGTTCAACAAAAGCAAAACTATATCAAAACATCCATTTTCAGCTCTCACACACTCTCATGCAGTATAATACAAGTCTAATTTATCCAGTCGAATGCTCACTACCTCCCAAACACATGCATCTTTGCTAAAACCTTACTATTTAAAACACTTTGGACACGCATGGACAAGTAGCGCGACTACACAAGTGTATGACTGTTTATGCAGAGATGCAAGGGTTTGGGAAGTAGAGAGCATACTTGAATTGTTCTGCACGAGCTGTGTGAGGGTTTGTAATTGGATGCTTTGATATAGTTTTGCTGTTGTTAAACACGGCCTCCATTTACTTCAATTCATCAAGACGTTTCTCAGTTTTTTGGATTCTACGTTCACCGTGGAGGCATGCAAGAAAAATTAAGTTTTCGTCAAGAATTCAAGGTAACATGGGGTGCAGTAATCAGTATTCCTTTAAGGTTTGGTTGGGTTTATGAACAAAATTAGTTGGGCAGGTTTAGGGATTTGGATTAAAATAAGTACTTTGTTTAGAAAAGCATCCTGGATTGTGTCAAAATTACTACTTTGTTAAAGTAAGAGGACCTTCTTCTCGATGCATACAATAAAAAAGTTTTAGTTTGTGAATCATTGACTATACATACAGGAAACTCCTTTGCTCCCATCACAATTGTTTGATAAGTAAAATGTCATTATAGCTGATAGGAACAATGATAAAAAATACTCAAGGTTTCAGCACTATGTTTACTGTCAATGCATTTTCTTTGTTTTCCTATTGCCTCTGTTGCTATACTCCTGGTTTTGTTTACAAAAAAAAAAAAAAAAGATTAAAGTCTTGGTCAAGTATCAAGTCTTGAAGCATAATAGAATGCATAATTTCCTGGTCCAAGCAGACATGTTGTATCAGTGTTTGTCATTACCATGCTCTTAACGATGTGTGTATGTTTGTATATATGATGTAGGGGGGGTGCGGAGGGCTTCATTAGACGCCCTCTATATCGTCCTGCTGTTCCATTTGCAAAGTGTGATCAGTAATTATCCTCTCTCATTACTACGACCTGGAGAGGCGAGCCTGAGGAGCTCGCTGGGACCCTT
Source organism: Sebastes fasciatus (assembly GCF_043250625.1). Taxonomy (NCBI): domain Eukaryota; kingdom Metazoa; phylum Chordata; class Actinopteri; order Perciformes; family Sebastidae; genus Sebastes; species Sebastes fasciatus. The sequence continues at coordinate 11,936,088 of NC_133813.1, forward strand.
CAGATAACACTGTGACACGGGGAGCTGTAGAGAACACCAATACTTAAACACTAACTACACAACACATAACAGCCCTTATCTGGAGGCTCCAGCCAGCTGACGGAGGCTCACTGAAGAACATATTGAGGAGTGCTCCCTACGGAGCATGTGGGCTGTAAAAAATGAGCTCAGATATGAAGACATACACACACATATGGTGTTTATACAAACACACACCAGCCTTAACTTTACTTCTATACGTGAATATCTTTGCATGCGGAAAGATTGACATGTTTTTTGCCACCGTCAGCTCTCACGACCGTAGTTACCGCTGCAGATATACAGGTCTCATCTTCAATATGTTTGCTTACCATTCACACAGAATGGTACAAGCATATATATTTATGTCATTAATTGTGCTGTTTTTTTTATTTTTTGTATTTGTCATTCATTTATTTTATTCTTGATCTATAGGCTATATCTCCATCTACAATGTAGATGCTTTTACATGGCAACTCAGGATAACATGAGGCAACTTTGTAGGTATTACATCTTTATCAGACTCAATGCGAAGATATTTGGAAATAGAAAATAAACCCATTGTTCAAATATTTTTTTTTTCTCTTCCTGTTGTAGTTTTGTGCTTTAAATCTCTTTTTTTGCTGTCTGTCTGTCTGTATATATATATATATATATATATATATATACACACACACATACGACTTTACTTTTTTTCAGAGGTTGTAGCAGGCTAGAGTGAATGTGAATAAAAACCTAAGGAATCTATCGGTACCAAACATGGGGAAGGAACGCTAAATAATGCTCTGAAGTTACGTAAAATTTTGGTGATTTTCAAAGGGATCCCTTGACCCTTGACTACACAGCGCCATACGCAACAAACTGCGATGCACTGTGTGTTCTGACACCTTTCTATCGGAACCAGCATTTACTTTTTCAGCAATTTGAGCTACAGTAGCTCTTCTATTGGATCAGACAACAAGGGGCCAGCCTTCACTCCCCACGTGCATCAATGAGCCTTGGGTCTGACCCTGTCGCAGGTTCACCGGTTCTCCTTCCTTGGACCACTTTCGGTAGGTCCTGACCACTGCAGACCGGGAACATCCCACAAGAGCTGCAGTTTTGGAGATGCTCTGACCCAGTCGTCTAGCCATCACAATTTAGCCCTTCAAAGTCAAAGTCGTTCACATCCTTACGCTTGCCCATTTTTTCTGCTTCCAACACATCAACTTCAAGGACAAAATGTTCACTTGCTGCCTAATATATCCCACCCACTGCCAGGTGCCATTGCTATGAGATAATCAATGTTATTCACCCCTGTCAGTGGTCATAATGTTATGACTGATCAGTGTATATTATAATGTTCTAAGACCTTATACACTTTCACAGTTTATTTTAATTAATTCATATTTATTTTATTTATGATTTATGACAAGAAAATCTTGACACATAGTGCTGACCTGCTTTCTCTCCCTAAAGACCCTCTGTTCCCCCTTCAAAAAGACAAAAATGTGTCAATGGCAAAGAGAGGTGGAGTGGAAAAGTTTAATTCATCTGTATTTCCTTTGGCAACATTTGTTAGTCAAAACATCATGTCAGTGACGCTTTATTGAATCTATTTGACTTGAGAGAGAGATAAAGCTAGAGAGAGATAGTAAATCAGTGTAGGGGTGTCTCCCAAACAAACATCTGGTGTCAGACCCCACCCTACAGGTCCCTGGCACCAACCTGCCAAGGATACAGTGGTCAACTCTTAATAGATTCAGGTCCGGACATGGCCCCTGCTTGGCCAGCCTTCACAAATGGGGCAGCAGCCCAAGCCCATTGTGTGCCTGTGGAGAGGTGCAAACAATGGAACACATCATTGAAGCTTGCCCGCTCCACAGTCTAAAAGGAGGGTTAGACACCCTCCATACAGCAGACCAGGAGGCAACTGCATGGCTCAAGGACTTTGCATTCGCTAAATAAAAATAAGTGTAGGGGTGTTACTGTAGCAGGCGTCGTGTTGTAGCCAGCTAGACTGTTTGGGACAAAAAGCCCTCTGGCAGCCTCGGCGAGGTTTACAGCTGAAAGCTCCGCAAAATGTTTGCTCCTGTTTGAGTTCTACACCATCACCATTATTTAGCCAGCGAGCTTGCCAACACTAACTGCCTAATTAAGCATTCAGCGGTGCTCTCACTCTGACTTTGAGGTCATTTTCACTCTGGCTTACAATACCATGATTTAATTTTGCAGATAGTACATCACCAGCTCATTGTTATGGATAGCAGCTCTTGGAAACTGTTTTAGCGAGGCACATTTAATCACAGAAATTAAACAATTCACATTATCTAGACCCTCGGCTTTTATCTCAATCTAATAGACGTCAGCGTATCAGAGCTTTTCTAGCTTTTCCACAGTACACCGGTTGCAAGTAAATTTTTGGTGCTGATGTCAAGACTTTTACTGATCACCTACCAGGGCTTGTTCTCAAATATCCTTGTGCTGTATCTCTGGCCTTTTTCATCCCCTAAATCACAGCTGGGGATCTTCAGGCATGGGTTGTTAGTCTTTCCTGAGTCTAGGCTGAAAAGAAGGGTAATTGGGCCTTCTCAGTATGGGCACTGGTGAAACGAGCTTCCCAAGGCTTGGTTTAAGCAGACGCAAAAACACTTATCAATGTGCTTCTGCATACATTCTGCATTCAATTTATCACTGCTATTTTAGTAATTGTTCTTCTCTACAGGTGTAGACATTGTAAAATAAATAAATTAATAAATGAAGCCAGAGAATATGATGACAATTGAATCTCATTTTTAAAGAGACAGTTCAGTCGATTTCTGGAGTAGCTACTACTCTCTCTATTGGTGGTTGTTGGCAAAAAGTGTATAGAACCATCCCACCGGTCCTGTTCTCATCAACTAAGAGAGTTACAGATCCGTAGCTAAGATGTAAGCAACCCAAAAATACCCTTATAAATAAGAATGCTTTTACTAACTGAAACAATTTTGACACTTTTTCTCCAATATTTCAAAGTTTGCAAGAGCAAATCCAATACCATCAAAGCAAAGGGTTAGTGTTAACCTACTTTAAGAAAATCAGACTTGATGTTAACACTATAAATAATGAAAAAAATGCACTTCATTTTATTTTGAAAAAAAAGCCTTTTTTTCATCTGCTGAGTATACTGTATGGATTTTTTTGGAATGCAAGTTGGTCAAAACAACACGATGAAATAAACTGCTGAACTCTGCAGAACTCCCAATAAGTGTGAGCCAATCATCTGCAGAATTATCATATGTTTTAGGCACAGTGTATTCTGTTGACATTTTTAAATGTCACAGATGAAAAACAACAGCGATAGCAACAATTATAATGAGACTGGAATGCAACGCTTCACGCAGGAGCACCTTTTAGAAAGAAAAAGGAGAGTCGTGAGACATACAGGTACATTATTGAGCTTTACCGGCCAACAATTTATCATGAAGGTGTTTTTACTGCTGTTATTACACTCCAAATTCGTATATACTTATTTAATTTTACTGGTTTTATTATTTTTGTCATACTTGATCAATGAAAATGATCATGATACAGCAGTTGGTAACTTTAAAATGAGAGGAATCTGAAAGAACCTAAGCTGGCAAGGACGAGGTGTGAGATGATTTCCCAAAATTCGACATTTTGGAATAAATAATGCAAGAGCTCCTGAAGGTGTTGTATTTGTTTTCTCTGCTTTTATTCGTAAGTCCTCGCGGTGTACTTTGTACTTGTACGCAGAGGTCAGCAGGGTGTTATAAATATTTCTATTACCATAACCTCCCATAACAATGCTGTGCCAGGGGCCATTCTGCATGATGAAGGGCCTCTGTAGAAGATGTGGCTCTGTTTCACGTTCGGTCACACCATGGGCCTGAATTGTAATCACACTCTCTTTCCAAGCCATTAAAACCAGAAAGTGACGTTTATTAGACAGCGGAGGAAAATAAACAAGCCCTAATTGGCTCACAACGAGAACGCTCCGCTCTCCCCTTGGCCCTTTGTTAGAGAATAAACCTGCCAGGGAGTTGAGGTGCAAAGCTCAAGAGCAGACTGACCTTTGGAGACTCACCACTTCCTTCAAGTGGACCTGTGACGCCGGTAATGGCTCCGAGGACAGCGCCAAGCTTTTATTTACAAAAATACACAGACAGTATTGACACCGAAGATCCATGACGGGGTGTGAAATGGGCCACGTTATGTAACAAATGAAAATGAGATGGAGCGCCTTAACAGCTTCCTTTAATTGCCTGGCTGACCTTGCAGCCTTGCAATTTCATCAAAATAAGATTTCTGACACTGTAATTCTTCAGGAGCCTTGCAAGGGAAGCTGTGTAAAACATCATTTACTGACGGAGAGCCCTCTTAAGAATCCAATTTAAGGACCCTCCGCTCCCCGAGTGTGTTACAATCATCTTCACAGTTGTCTTTCATCCTTCTTTTTTTCACGCTATTAAACTCCGTGCCTGCGAGGAGGTGGTACACAACGTGCCGACGGGGAACAATACTCTGCCACCAGGTAGCGGAGCATTAGAACAATGTTTGCACACACATTAGACAATAATGTGTGACACTTTGATTGCGCTGGAATAAAGTGCTACTATCACACATTACACCTGCTCTTAATCGTCAGCAGCTCCGGTGGCAGAGCACTGACAAGAACGATTGTTGTATTATTATCTCCTCAGTGTTTTCTCAAGGGGATGAACATCCCATTCACGGGAAAAATACATGATTTTGTTACAGAAAATTAACTCACATGTAGCACCTATAATCACTCGGGATTCAGGTTACTTTGTGTTTTTACCCACATGCGTAGTTTTGATTTCAGTGGGGAGATGAAGTAATTTTATTTTTATCCACCAAAAACAGTAAATACTTGCTGATATTCATTTACATTCAGTTATATCAACCTAGAAACAATAGCACATTATGGTAAACCTAACCCTAGTGAGCTGGAATTTAAAGCAGCAATGATCAATAGTTGTTTTATATAAGAACCAATCACATGACTGCTTGTATTTGGAAGTGGTCAAAGAAAAGAAAATTACGAATAATGGTGAACTAAAAGACAATTACCACCCAGCATTTTATGCTACCTGCCCAGCACCAAATTGTATAGACAAAGTTAGCGAATGGCATGCAAACATAGTGGATCATTTAGCAACTGTAGAGCCAGATGTTCCCCTGAGGAGTTGGTGACGACCAAAACAGAGCTAAAAGGAGAATGAATATTGTATTGAACTTACATTTTCCAGGTGGTCAGAAAGGTGACTCCAAATTGGCAACAACAAATCAGTTAATGCAAATTAATGAAATACAGCATGCACGATTTTGAGACTGAAATATAGTTTTAAGTCACCAAATATGAATTTTTCCTCTCAAAAATAATGTCGTTTGCTGCCTTAGCCTTGAATTATCTTCAACTGAAATACTCCTGAGATCATTTTTAAATTGCACATTATCTCCTGGAAATCCAAATGTAGATTTTAGGATTTGTTCCCAAAAGAAATGCAGAGGACGAAAGTACATTTTGTCATCTGTGGAGCTTCCTATTAGGTTCCTTTTGACCTCAACAACTCCATCAATCAGAGGTTAAGGGATTTTTTTTGCAACCAGAAGTGACACGAGAGGATGGAGCTAAGTACAACGGAACGCTGAACAGAAATTTTTAGGTGACCAAAAAGGGTTATGATTAACTTTCATGAGTTCAAGATGAAAATGTGAACTCACAGACCGGACAACCACAAGGTAGCCACGCCTTAAAGCATCCCCTGCTTTATCGTCTGTTTAACATTAAAATGGGATCATAATTTACTAAATGAACCCCATGCTGAGCCAGAAAGGTTTACCAAAAGGTAGTAAACATTTTTTTTTCAGTTTATCAGCTTACTTGCATTTTTTATCAGCTCAGTTAATTTGGACATTTGGATTATGACACACTGTTTAGGTGAAATTGTAAATGTTCGGAGACAAAACGTACACCCTTGTCTCCATCAGTCCCTGCTTCTTCGTATTGTACTTGCAAATGTCTGCGTTGGCGATAAGAAGTGTTTGATTCTGTTTTGATGTTCAGATGGTCCTGATAGCGCTGCTCATAATGTAATGACGCTTTGAGTGATGATTATCTAATGTGAACCTTATCTCTCTTGGTCTCCGGCACTTCTTACCCTGCCTATTGTTCGTACAGTAAACCTCCTCCATAACAATACATCACAACAATAGGCAGTCCAGCAGCCGTTGCTTTAAGGAATAGCACTATCATGTCCTTATATCCTCTCCCCGCACTTGAAACTAGACATGATGCATAGAGTGGATAGCCACAGTTGACATGAAATTCAGTATATCAAATAAGCTCAGTGCGGCGGCCCAGCAGCGTGTCTCCAGGTAACAGTACTTCAAACGGGTGAGAGATGTATCTTACTGATCCTCTGTAAGGCATGAACAGAGATGAAAGAAAATGATTCCTGTTCAGTTAAGTAAGTAAATGTATCATAACTGCCAAAGAGTCCCGGGAGAATAAAGGGAGGTATCACTCCTCCCTCCTGGAGGACCTTCACAGGCTTTGTTAGCATGCTGCCATTTTTTTTCTCCCTTCTTTTTTGTCTAGACCAATGCATCGTGCAATGAATGTATGTATTTTGTTATATCAGCCTTGAATTTGACATCACTGTAGTATGAATCAGACAGATTCTTTAGTTGTCATTGAATCTGTTCCCGTGGTGTCCTCATATTCCTGGCAGCCTCTTGCCAACTTTAAGATAAAAAACATCTTCTGGTGTTGAGACTATAGTCAAATCCTGTATTTTACAAGCATAAATACATTTTCCAAGTCTCAAATTTACTGTACAAAGCTCATGATAGATAGAAGATCAAACAATATTTCGCAATAATATATTGTAAATATGTGACCTACCCATGATATCCAGTAAAATCCAATCTTTTTGGATGAGGCTTTGCTTAAAAAAAAGCACATATTTAGCGGTTCAAGCACGTACTGTAGATTGTGTGTGTGAATTAATAATATTTGAAGCCAGAGAAAGGGTTATCGATTATTGGACAGATTTGAATAAGCCTATTCAATGAAAGAGTGTATTAGCTGATACACCACGGTGTATAGAATATAGAAAGAGGACCCATAATTGCTCTCGTTACTATATGCATGAAAGCAAACAGTGACATTTGCAGACATATTACGGCTGATTGTGCTTTAATACAAACCATTTATTTACTAAGGAACTGTAGCTTAATAATCAAATAGAGCTGTTGCCTTTATATGGAAGAATATTACTTTTGAGATTGGTGATCCGTTGTATTGTAGGAACGTGTGCATTTTTCATTTGGAGCTGCACTATTGCTTTATCCCTCTAATATCCTTTTCCCACCAATATCAGTGTGTATTATGCAGGTTTTTTAAACGCTGGAATAAGCGATAGAATCACCAGTTGGACTAGTATGTTTTTTTCTGGTTTGTCTCGTTCAATGTCACAATCTAACAATTAGTAAACAGTTAAGATGTTATGGTGGTTCCTTTTATATATATATATATATATATATGTTATGATTCAGTCTCTCTTTCAAACACTAATTAATTATACATTAAAGCAAAAAGAACATGCTACAGTTTCTTGGACTATGTTACAGTAAATTGCAAAGATATCTTCCTATATGTTACACATAATGAATGTGTGAAAACCTGACAAACAAGCTTTAGTCAGCAGCTTGAGGCTTTCCCCAATTAGTTTGAGCTCCCCAGTCCCCATATATTGCACAGTGCCAACACATAACACGTACTTTTTTAGTATTTTCATCATTACGGAGAGATGCGTATGGCTCACTGGGGTAATGGGATTAAATTATGTTATATATAAACTCCACATGTAGGAGGGAGATCATGGGGAGATCATGCTGGAGGTGGGAAATTTCACACCCATAATCGAGAGGCAGTTTGCTTAATGACAACACTGCGACGTGCGAGGAGGAGCCTCATTACCCACCGGGACAAATCAGTCAGTAATAATAATAATAATAATAATAATAATAATAATAATAATAATGGTGAGAAGAAGAATTCTTAAGAATGGCCTGGTTCAACTTCCTTCTTTTCAAATGGAAGCTCATAATGACATCTGACCACTTGCTTCTGTCTTAGTAATCCCTCTCCCTCTGTGTGCTTTGTAAGGACAAAGATGACTGCAGGCGACCGCTGTTGGTACATTTTTCTTGATCCTTTTTTAGCACGCCGGCAACAGCGGCAGGAAAACAGACTCAGTACCGAGAATCGGCAGACAAATAGGAGAGTTGCGACAAAAAGCCCCGCATCCATAGTGACAGAGACGAGTGGGTCACTTAACCTTAAGGCATTGTTCTGTGGCCCCGCCTGGCTTTGAGAACCTCATCTGCAGAGAGTTCAGCTCCACGAGTGCTCGCAGTAATTAATAACATTATGTTCTGTAATTACCTTCTATGTGTCCCCCATTGGCCCAAGGGAACAGGACTGCAGCTAATGGGAGTAATGCTTCAGGTTTACAGAGCAGCCACAGTGACCAAGAGTCTAAAACTGACCCAATTATGTTACTGCTTTGAGAGGGAAAAAAAAAAAAAACTGCACACATGATCCTCTTGGTTCTACATTAAAAACTATCCAGATAGATATAGAAACAGGTGTGTTCCAAGTGTGTGCATTTATATTGTAGCGTGTGTGTGTGAAAGTGGTAATTAAAATGTACTGCCATGGCTCTGAGACCCAGATAAAGTTCCTCTGGAGAAAGATGCTTAACCCATCAGTTCCTCTCCCCACCGCATTTGTCCCCCCCCCTCCATCTTAATAAAAGGGACACAGATAGCCGTGGGAGTTTGCTTTCCTCCGAGTCTCATCATTAGTGCAGCAGTTCAGCCAAGCAGCACAATATGGAAACCAAAAGCCTCCTTCTCACCTTTTTTGTTCCAATTGAACAGATCATATTGTCTTTCGGTACATTTTTACGATCATTAAGAGAGTGATGCATGGTGCTAATATAATGTGATGTAGCCATTCGGAAACCTTTTTTGAGCACTAAAAAACAAGATAATGTCAAAGCATATCACCATTCCTTTATGTTAAATATTTCTAATCAGCGTTAATCACACCGGTGTTTACGGCACGTCATCATCTTGGAGATTGTAACCGGTTTCAAAAGGTTAAATTAATCAATTTTCCCAATGTTAAATTAATTAGGCATTTGAACTTTTCTTAGAACAATTGCATAATGAGGAATATTTTTTTTTTTGCAAAAGAAAAGAGAACATTGTAGAACTTATAACAGGAGAGAAACAACTTGCTCTCCACCCAAGTGAAGATAACCATTGACCGGAGCTGCATTATGGATGTCACATACAATTAACCCCAAGGAAAGTGCTCGGCTATTGGGATCTTTTTGTCAGATTAAGGGAGAGCTGAGGCGGGCTCCAGCAGGGATACAGCGAGGGCAAAGGTGGTCCGTCTTTGTTCGAAACTTAATGTATTTGAACCCTTCGGCTGGTATGTTAACTCCATAGGGCCTTTTTTTTAAATTAATTTGCGAGGACAGAGTAACACCAAAACACACAGTATGTAACATTCGTATACTGTGAGGCTGCACTGCTAAGGGTTAATAGTGTACTGAACATAAACTGAAATTGGATAAATGAGCTTCCAAAAGAAAATTAAGTATATTAAGCATTCAGTCAGCATGTTAAATCATTACACCGTATCTGCCCTACCAGATATTCTGCATAAATAGTGTTCACAGTTCCGTTCATTAGTGGGCTTATGTTCCATTTGATTTACTGCTAATGGTCTAGCAGAGGAAAACCACGGCTCCGTATGACATTGCCAGGGATGGTAATGATAGAACCTCACTTGATCTTTCCATATTTGTTGGGATGTTTACAGACGGAGCGATGGCGGCGCCGCGGACTACCCGGGCTGAAACGAGACGGATGGAAATTGATGATGCCTCTGAACCGTAAGGCTACTCCAAGGAAACAAAAATGGAGCCTTGCAAGCATGCACAGCAAGTACGATATTAAGGGCTTCCACGTGCTCTAGCCTCTTTGTGTGTGTGTGCGCGCTGCCCTTGGTGAGGTTTTTTTGTGTTTATACAAGGACCCTAACTGAGGTGATCGCCCTCAACAACAACCCTGAATAAATAAAATGATGTCCGGGATACAAGCTCATTAGAAAAGGGCAGTTTTTGCACGTCTCATCTAACCTTGGTCAGGCTGGATCCAATTAAGCTTTGAATCTAGCTAATATGTACTGCATTTACTGCAGTAGTTAGAAAAGCCTATTTTTTTAAAGGTTAAGTACTGCAATATAACTTAACATTACTGCATTTACCTTGAAAGAATAACCAATCCAGATACGTTCATGTTGTTGTTCATATGCCGGATATAATGATGTATAAAGATGTAATATGAGTTATATGATCACATTTTCAAGTTTTGGTTAATATCCCAGCAGCAGTATCTTGCACAAGTCGTAATTTGCTAATAGTTGATTTAGGTAAACCGGAGAAAAGTGTATTGCAATAATCAAGCGTATATGAGAAAAATGGATGACCAAATGTTTCAGCATCAGCCATGGAAAGAATGAGACAAATCGTGGCAATGTTTTTTTTAAGTGGAAGTATGTGTGGCACCCTGGACATTTTAGGGTTAAGGATTGTGCCCAGAAACCTGTATGTCATTATTTTGGTACCCCCGCCATGGTTATTTTTGTAATTATTATTATTATTACCATTATTATTTTTAAAGCGCTTGGTGTCACTTAAAAGACAGTACAAAGGACAGTAAACCCACCTGCTTTAGTGTCAAGTAATTCTAAGACAACATTTTGTATTGACCAGTAGGTGGCGGTAGTGGCTTTGATATGTCAGCGACTGGCGCTCTTATTCTTCTGTAGCCGGAAGTCAGCGCAGTCGTAGCATAACAGTCAGGAAAGCAGTAGAGAACAAAGCCGGCATTCATCCTTGACTGTTCTTTTTACTATGTTTACAGGTGAGAGACGTACACAAGCGCCATATATAGTACTGATAATTGTGTGTTAAGTTTATTATCGTTTATGGGGCCGTGTGTTTATGTTTATAAGTGTGATGTACGTCACGGAGTTAGTCCGCTAGCTAATGCTAACAAAGGCTAGCTTGAATAGCTATTTTAGGTCCGTGGCGCGGGAACGGTACAGGTCACGGTTGTGTATTGATTGTGTAAATGTATTCCCATCTAAGATGCAGTGACATCGTAAACAAATGTTCAGTTGTTGATATAATTAATCTGTAATATGTTCAGAGGTTGATATAATTAGTATAATATGTTCAGTGGTTGATATAATAAGAGTGTGTATTAGAGGCTGCACAGTTGCCATGGTGATTTGGTAATGATAGTTTCAGGATAGATTTAGCTTATGGTATATTGTGTACTGAATACTTCCATTGTATTACTTGATAGTGATTTAGTGATATTTAGTTACTGTATAGTTATTCTTCTGTAGCCGGAAGTCAGCGCAGTAGTAACATAACAGTCAGGAAAGCAGTAGAGAACAAAGCTGGCATTCATCCTTGACTGTTCTTTTTACTATGTTTACAGCTGAATAAATGTACCTGGCACCTGGATAAGAAACACCGGTCTCATCATTCAGTGTGTGGGTAACATATGCAGTCTTATTAATATTGTAATGTTCATCAAATGAGAGATCAAATAAAACACAGAGATTTGTGAAATTGTGGAACCAATTTTTTCAGCATTTAAAAAAAGGAGGTTTGATGACATCCATTGTTTGTTTTCTGATATGCATTCTTCCAGTTTCACCAGTCCAAGTCTGGAGAGTATAGTGTTAGATTGACTGACTGACCAACCTCTACATAATCCCCACTAGTAATGAGGAATAAGAATGTTGAAAAAGATCAAATCATACCTTTTTACCTGCTGTGATACAACATTAATTCCTTTCCTCCTTTGACAAACAACCTCACAGAAGCTACCTTCAGATCTCAAAAAAATAATGTGCTAAATTATAGTTGTTGTTTTTGTTTTTTTAATGGGCAGCAGCATCACACACCTGCAGGACCATCAGAAAAGGTGGCATTATTCACCAGCCGTCAAGTGTGCAGGTAACGGGGGTATACGGTACCAGATGTTTCACTGATTCCTGACACTCGGCAACCTCCTTCACTCCCACTCAACACCAAACACAACTCTTGCCACCTACACTACTCCTGTCTTGTTTGAACACTAGCCAACAAGCACATACAAAGCTTTTCAGTGGACTCCCTCAGTAATCGTATGCATATTTGGTCTGTGTGGGTACACCAGCATTGAGGAGCTGAAGGTGACAGTGACACCGCTGGCACACAGAGACACAAATACATGCACTGTATTATCTAGTTCAAGCATATTCAACAGAGGGGAGGAAGTTGAAATGAGGAATCTTGGTTTTGGGCAGCTGGTACACAGGTGCATCCATTTTGTATCATCAGACTGGGGGCAGGGATTGCTTGGCAGCGGTTAGCCTCACACTGTGAGGTTATTTTACCTTGGAAATGAATCAAATATGTAGTACTCTGATCGTTCTCTTAAATGTGGTGCGCATTTAGTGGAGAAAACGCCTTGAGGTGCCATCTGTACCTGGTGTCTATCCAGAATGTGTTCTGATCAAAATCAAAGTAAACCTAAATGACTTTAATAAAGAACATACACAAATAAGTTATATGAATATTGCAAGTGCAGACAACTTGATTAAAACTGGCACTTAAAGCTTTAGTAAGAGCAAAAAAAAATGCTGTGTTACTTAGAAACTAAAGCTATCCTGTGTAGATTTATGCCACCTTCGCTCTATGGAGCACTTTTTATAAGTGGGTGCCATTTAATGATGCATGTGCATATGCAATGCGGGTAACGCGATACACGCTATTCTCCTGATCAACAGGTGGCAGTAATATGCAAAGAAACACACCAATGAGCCAACAAAGTCAGGAAAGAAGAGGACTGCTAGCAAGCAATCATGGATGTAAACAATGCAGGTTTCAAAATGTTCCCAAAAATCGACTTTGCAAATACATTTGTATTGAGGAAGAAAATTAATTTGTCACATTTGTCATAACTTTTGTTTGTTTACAAGAAAACTTCACAGGGTGCCTCGGCCCATTGTCATTCCCAAGGCGTCAAATACCGAGGCTTTGTCACGGCCGTCTGCGTTGGGTAACACCGCGCAAGGCACCTGTTATCGCTGGTAAGAAACACAATATAAATCCATCCGCGGCAACAGTAAACTCTCCGAGAAAGTATGCCGAGAGTGTGGTGATGTAGTCTAAAGAGAGAAAAGACAGACACCAGGTGGGAGGTGAGGTGGATTGGTCCAAAAAACACAAGGCTTTCATCCAGGTGGCCGCGGTTCTGTCCCGTGCGTCACGTTACGATCAGCTGTTGGTTTGCGTCCCATGTTCACAAAGTGTCATTTTTACGGTACAAACGTAGTAGTTTTAAGCCCACACATATAGCTCTTTCCTAAACCTAACTATAGTTGTTTTGATGCTGAAAAAAGTGACAAAGTGGCGGTATGTGACAAGTTGGGATGAGAACGGGTGGGCGCCTTTAAGTTTACACTTTTAATACTCACATGTTTGATACCCAGTAATATTTAAGTTTACAGTTTTTTCTCATATGCATAACAATTACAGATAAGCAGTCATTGTCAATGAAAATCTTGGATCTCAGGCTCCCTTTTTACAATGCTAATTGAATATGTATAAAAAAGAATACAATGCAAGTAAACAAAAAGCAAACAAAATATACATTTGTTGTAGATTGATTGCAAATTAATAAACTGAATGTGATGTAGTAAATGTATATGCATAATGAGAAGTATATGTAAACAGTTTGTAAAACAGTAAGTAAAAGTATATAAAGGTAAAGTGACAATATAATGTGAAATGACAGGTGTCAAGCGATGAGCTCAAGAGCTCAAGAGTTCAAAGTCTTATGGCCTGTGGTATGAAGCTGGCCCTGAGCCTGGTGGTGCGGTACCGTCTGCCGGATGGCAGCAGGCAGAACAGTTTGTGGTTGGGTTGATTGGGGTCCCTGATAATCCTGATGGCCTTCTTCCTGCACCGCTGGGTGTAGAGGTCCTACGGTACATGGATGGCAGCTCCGCCCTGGTGATGTGATGAGCAGTTTTCACCACCTTCTGTACAGTTGAGGGCGCAACTACCATACCAGACCGTAATGCAGCTGGTCAGGATACTCTCAGTGGTGCACTTAATAAGCATAAGGAATGTGCAATTCACATTTCTAGTATAGCCTATTTAAACGTTTTCTGAATCCGCTCTATTGATTTACAGAATATGATTTTACATGACAAATGTTGCCAGAAGAATTAAATATTCAGATGAAGGCTGTGATATGTGTAAATAATGAAATTATTATTGTAGCAAATTTAGTTTTTAAGCTTTTGGGAATTATCTATAGTAATATAGTAATAATAATGGTCCAAAATGAAGTAAAATTGCATTTAGGTCAAAAACCTTCGGATTTTCTTGGGGGAGGAGCCCCAAACCCTAGCCCCAAATTTATACCGATTCTTTGCCTGTGATGTTTGTGGTTTTTTAACCGTAATTACTGATCTTCTTGTGTTGCCACTGTGCACACAGGCACTTGGTTCAATAACCTTACTTTGTCTTATTGTTTACATATTGTCTTATAATGATGACTTTCATATTCTGTTTACTTATTAGGAAGGCCATCTACGTCATTTTAAGGCGCCCCTGCATATAGAGCACACAGTATTCTGCCTAAAGATAGTCATGTCATGCAAAATATGCATTTCAGTTTCATGAAGAGCACACACCACAAGTGTAGAAAACCTCCTGCTATTATGCACATTTTGCAGAAAGACAACATTTCTCACCATGTTACTAATGATGTACCCCACAACATATCACACACTCAAACCGAAACTAATGAGCCATTCAACAAATGAATCAACAAAGTGACAAGTGACTGGGGATCAATGTAACTGACGCTTGAGCACTAATTGCTAATAATTGTGTAACAATTCAAGCGATGGATCAAAAAGTCCATTCATATCAATTCATCAAATCATTCCTCGTTGATCATCCTGTTTGTCTGACTTCACCATGAGCTGTTAGAATACATTGTTTAAGGGTTGGTGGAGCTAAACCATGCATTATTTAGTGGTATAAGTTAGTCAGTAGGCTGTATAAGTTTTATTTATATTTTATAAAATTGCAATAGTGGTACGAGTTTGTTTTGTTGTCCAGTGCATTAAGAGTTTGTTTAAAAGGCTAAACCCTGGCCCAGCAAACTGCAAAATAAATCAGTTTAACTGTTTCATACTGTATACTGTATACTGCACACTGCGTTCCTCAGTAGACAGTTTTGAACACAGCCAGGCACTCCTTGACTCACTTGCCTCGCCTGTGCAGAGAGCAAAGGAAACAAGAAATTGGGGATTTAAACGTGTTGTTTATCTGATCATATCTGCTCTCCTGATTTTTGTTCCTATTGTGCAAGATAAAAAAATATATATCTCCATTCATGAGAATATAGTCTCAGTGAGGGTTTACAATATATATGGGCTGACCTTGACATATTATCTGTCTAAGTTTCTTGTTTTCAAAGTTTTGGTGGCGAGATAAAAAATATTTCGCCACCTCTGCTCAGTGTTGTCCCTTGTGTTTTCTTGCTCTAACACTAGCTGACTGATAAACGACCACAGCGGAGCCATCAGAGCTGGATGATACAGGCTGAGCTGTTGGTGGGAGGACTTTAATGGCTGTGCTGAGGACATTAAGGAGAAAGCATCTCTACATCAGTGGCTACATTCTCTGATCCTCTTGGTAATGGCTCCTTTTCAGCGCAACACAAAAGATGCATTTTTATATATTCTAAAAGCAAAATTACATTGTCAAAGCAATACGGCATAATTCTGCATTTAGCAATCCTCCTAGCTCCTATAGCTTGAATGTTCATGGGGGGAAAAAGGATGCCGGAGAGTGAAAAATGATGTTGGCATTATCAAGAAGAACCACCTATCAGATCTCAGAGGAGTGAGCTGGAAATTATGTGATCCTGAACCCTTTCTCTCATTGCTGCCAGCATCCTTTGTACGGGTGTGGCTGTGATCTTTACTTGTGCCAAGACCGAGTTTTTCACCACCTTGTTGCTGGTCTCCAATCATATCCCCTACATCATATTCATGTTGAATTCACTGCCTATAGAGTGTTAAGAGTGCTGTACATCTTTAAGTGTCTTTCACGTTAATTAGTATTATTTTAAACTAACTTTACATTTAGGTATTTGAAACGTTTAATGTAATTTCGGTATTTTTTAAACCTGGACCCTATTTTCCCATGTTTTTGTGCCTAACTATCTAAATAGCGACAACAATTTCTGAAATTGATCCATTATTGAGCTGCTCATGGGCTGCAATATTGTGCTATTGGGGCAAGCTGGCATGAATCATTTGCATCCACTAAAAGTGCTTGTTTTTTTATGGAGGACTGAACCTTCCAAAATAAAAAATAAATGAATGAATAAATAAATGAATGAATGCATGAATAAATAAATAAATACATAAACAAATGAATAAATAAATAAATGACTCGATAAAATGTAGCAAAAATAATGTTAAAAATAAATGTAGCTGTAGCGCCACCAACCCATATAAAGGGCGGTTGAGGTGTTTTGACACTGGACAACTTTAAAAAAGGGATGTTGAAGAACCAGGTTGATAACAAGAGTAGTGCAAAAAAATGGCATTTATTAACAAAAAGTTTACTGAAACAAAGGGCAAAAATGAAACCCAGGATATTAAATTAAACTACATTTAAACTGAATGAAAAGAACACCAAACAAAAGAAAGCTGCAGCCTCACAGTAAGCTGTTAACTCTTCTCACCCCCTTACTCCAGTGAATGGGATTTTATCTTCTCAGCCTCACGTAACTGGAAATTAACACCTGCCCAAGTGGAGGGTGAGCTTAACCGAGCAAGCATCCAAATTCACACAGAATAATGAACAGACCATTAATACAAGATCTGCTGACATCTCAATATATCTATGGGCACCCACGCATACCAATAAGCACACCAAACATTATAGAATGTAATTTACTGCAGAACTATCCTACCTATCTCACCCGACATCTTAACAGTGCCCAGCTCCTTCCTGCCCAGAGGACATAATGAGACAAACCTGTCTGCCCTTTCCTGTTTCAGCTGATACCATCCAAGGCAGGACAACAAAATCCTATGAACCCATAAAACAAACTAAAGACGTCATTTATACACACTACTTGTAAATGTACTAAATAAACTGAAATATTGGACTGAAATCAACAATTAAGCAGACACAAATGCTGTTTATTTTGGGGAACAGGGCCCAGTGAAAAGGGAGAAAGGCAACATTTTCACAGTAGCCATTAATTAATTGATACAATGTGACATAAATTGATATTTCTGTTTTATTAATTCTCTTTTTATTTACCCTTCTGTTTAATTTTCCCTTTTATTTATTCATGCATTCATTTTTTATTTAAACAGAAATATCAGTTTATGTCACACTTATCAATTAATTAATGGCTACATGTATTTTTAATATTATTTTTGCTACATTTAATGACATATTTATTAATTGGGTCATTTATTTATTTGGGATTTTGGCATCTTCCATCCATGACAGGCTCTGATTGGTATTATAGGTATATGCCTGACATTATGGAAAGAATCTTGCTCAAAGAGAATTCTCGTTCTGAAATCTGGCGAGGTGATGTGTTGCTGGAAGACAACGTAGTGTTATCTAAAAGATTTTCAATGTCATGGCTGTATATTAAAATGATTTCGACAATGTGGATGAGGTGTTTGAATTCAAGCCAGAGTATAGGGATATTCAGATTTCAGAACGAGACTTGACTTGACTCTTTGAGCGGGACTTGGACACAATAACAGACCATATCAAGCGAAAAGATTTTTCAAATCTTAACATATTTTGAAAATGTGAGAGACCCCACACATAACCACATGTTATGATGAATTGAACAGTTTTGTTTGATTGTGACACAACAAAATGGGAAAATAGAGTCCAGGTTGAAAAATATCAGTTACCCTTTAAGTTGTAACTTCCAACGAAACAGTACAGATACAAGTGCTGCAAACGATAAAGAACCTTTGGATGTTTGAACACAGGCAGTAAAGACAGTGAGAATCAAGGAATATCACAGACAGGAACAACGTTAAAACAGATCCTTATTGAATCTCACAGTTGCTATAAGATGAAAGTTGTCATAAATTCGCTTTACCGCATCTTTGCTTTTCTTTTCATATCCCCAAGGCGGTATCATGACCAAACACCTGGAGCCCTTCAAAAAAAAAAAAAACGGCGAAAATGAGAGAGGGTCTGCAACTTCAAAAGGGACGAGGGATTTGTGTCAAGGAGTCTCATAAAAAAACGGTGTTATCCTTGCTCCAGGCACATATCTGTGAACTTTCTTATCAGGAATACAGCGCACAGCTCAGAAAAAGAAAAAAAACAGGCTGTTAGAGGATCCTGACAGGCAATAAGTGAAAGTCAATGCATATCATTTATAGAACAGTTGAACAAACACAGTTGATGGGTTCCATTGATAATTCCTTGTCTTCTTTAATTATGCTATATTTTGATGTATTATGTGTTATATTCTCATACTTGGCAACTTCTCACAATGTTTATTTCTTTCATTATAATTACAAGGTAATAATGACCCATTTCATCAAACAGTTCCTGGAATCAAGTCATCAGTAATAATGTCAGAAATTCATAAAGTAATCTCTTTTTACTTCCTTTTCCTCTCAGCCGGACCCATAAGGCACAGCCTCCAACATCATGACAACGTACTATTACTGGCTGTCTGGGATCCAACTCTGCGATTTTATCAACAATGCTGTGTAGACAAGACAGCAACAAAGGTAACCAGCTGGAATCTGACTTTGCGATTACAGTACCCACAGTAAATGGTATGCATCTCAATCACTAGACACTGCCAGCTGACTTGCATTGTGTTTCCAATGCTTATCTTTGGACAAGGGCATTGAGTGGCTCAAAAATATGGAGGATCATTTTACCCAGAATAAAAGACAGACAAGGGACGGCGTGTAAATTTATGCTTATTACATGCATAGTATCCTTTCAAAATAAACTTATGTTTTCATAGGAAGTTAGGTTTAGGCAACACAACCACTTAGTTAGGGTTAGACAACGGTTGTGGTTGACGTTAACTTCACTGACAACGTTACTTTTAGTTTCACACGTGACATGAACACCGGTCTCCTGGTTGAAAGTACTACGTCACTTGCTCCGACTGTCTATTAACGCCGCGGTTGGGTTTACATTGGAGTTAGTTGAAAGCCTGATTCGTCACATATTGTTGCAAAAGGGTACCTCCGTACGTCGGTTTCCACTGCCGAGGGGCATTTATGAAAAGACGGTATTTGACGAGTTGGGAGCGAGAACGGGTTGGTTGAGAATAGGGCTGGCTAACAAACCATAAGGCTATCACCACAAGCCTCATAGGAGTACATCACATGATGTGATACAAAGTCCAGTCATGTGACTACAGTATGGGTATGAGTCAACCCTGTTCCCGTGTAGACCCAAAGAAACTCTCATTATCGACAAACAGGACACTTTTCTAATCATCACCATATCTCACGCTTTCACACTTTTTTTTGTCACACTGTGTTCAATTCCATATCAGTTTTAACACACACTCTTCAATTTAAATGAACTTCCAAGCTGAGCAGAGCTTGGCCTATAAATGAAGGTTGAAGTATGTGACAGCATTGTGTGCCATTTGACAGGAACACTTGCCGCCTGGACAGTGTCATACCCACACTTCCTGTAAGAGGGACTCATTAATCCTAGCAGTCAATGGCAACTTCTCACATGGGAAGGTGAGGACTCATGCGACTGTCTTTATGGACTTGTTAAAGCTGCCATGCATGACTCTCACCACCATACAGTATGTCTCATTACCGGCGCTGAAATCTTGTCCGCACCAAAGATGCTCCTGGGCCCAGAGGTGAGGGTGCTGATGAGGAGGAAAAAAACAAAACAAAGCGCCTTGCCCTGCTGACACCAGACAAACTGACATCAGATGGAGCCTCGTGTTCCGCCTCGGGGGCCTGTTGGCTGAACAGCTGTCAGTCGAGTCCAGGACAGAGCGAGGGGGAGTCCCAGGTTTACCGACAAAGACGTGAACAAACAAACAAACAATCAGAGCCGCCACTGCTTCTGATGCTTGTTAATTTTCAAACTTAGCAGAGAAAACTTAGCAGTCGAAACATCTGCCATGTTTACATTCACGTAATATTTGTTTAGCGATAAGCCTCGAAGCTTGTGAATGCATTTGTAGGTTGGTATTTCCTTGCGTTTAGAATATGGGATAAAGATGTTGTATTTTTTAAAAAGTGCCAAAGGCTTCCTTTAGATGAAAGGCACTAATTCAACTAGTTGTTGGTATTCAGCTTGTGTCCTGTGTTACCAATAAACAGTTGGTGGTACAGGTGACGATGTCCATGAAGCGGCTGTGAGAGGGTCATTTGGGAACTGCCAAAGAAACTACGACGAACAGGAAGGTCTATAAATTCACTTGCAATGGCTATTCACACAATCAAGACAGGTCCATGAATATCTTTTGGGGATGTAATACATTCAGTTCATTTAATAGTTTTCTTTCATCCCTTTCTCGCTCTCTCTTCTTGTATCTTTTCAATAGGTTTGAGTTTAGCAATTTCGGGGATATGGAGAGGATGAAATATAGGTTTTGGTTTTCCTGCCCATCCTCTCTCTCTCTCTCTCTCTCTCGGGAAGCAGTAACGTGCCAAGCTCCGGGTGCATTTCTCAATCTTTATGACTCAAACATTAAATTAAGTTATTTTTTTATTCCACTGATTTAGCAAGTGCAATTGCATTATTTATCATTATAAACATGAGAAATCCAATTATTTTAACTCAACTGCATATGCATACAATATATGTTCAACCATGCTTATTACTCGCAATACTAAAAGTAACACAGCGCAGCTGTTTCCCAGTCAGAGCATGTGTGCTTGCCTCCAGCAATCCAGCACAATGCGGGTGGAAACAAACGCATTTTCTATACTTAAGAGTTGGTGTTTTTCTGTTATTTGTGCTACAATTGAGGTCAATTTTCTAAGCCTTTCAAAATGACTCATGTGCATTTTTTTTTCTGATCTGCTGCCTGTATGGTAAAGGTATTGTTATGTTGAGGCCCTGTCTACACGTATAATACTGTAACGGATATTTTCCCTTCTCTCTAAAAAAAAAGAAAAGTCAGTCCACACGACCTTTGTTTTACAAAATATCTCCGTACACACTCGAACGCAAAAACAACTCCAAACACTCACAGTAATATTTACATGTAACCACAAGTGAGATCACAAGTTAAAGGTCAAATAATTTTGTTATCACCCTTCTCACTCCCTTTTCTTCGGCTTCATTACAGGATTCCTGGTTGAACTGCATGACTGTCATCACTCTGCTGGGAGGTCGTTCAGGTTTCCACAGCCCTTCTGAGTGCTCCAAACCTCGCGTACAATTGCCCAAAAGCACATTCAATCACCATTAGGCTTCAGCATGTTTAATGTGTTCCCTGCTTTGGCCTCCTGTGACTGTGAATGTAAATGCAATTAGATTAGGATACAAAGTAACCAGGGTTTTTAAAAATCTGCACCTTAGAACGCGTTTTCAAAAATATCCATTTTTGTGACCCAAAACTCTTCTTGCGTGTGGACTAGGCAAAAACATGGAGGAAAATATCAGTTTATAAAAATATCTGTATACATGTAGACAGGGCCTTAGTCAACTAAAACACTTGGTTGAAGATAGGAATATGTTGTCGTCATAGTTAAAGTTGATGTCATGCCATTTTTTTTGCTTTGGCATTTACAATAAACATTACAATTTGTTTGAGCAAACATGGTGAGGTGACAGTGGACAACAACAGTTAAAATGGGACATAGATAGAGATAACTTAATCTTAAAAACTTAGTTTAAGATAAACTTGTTCTTCCAATGGCCACTTGAAGCTGGCTCCAAAAACGAGTCAATCCCAATTGACTCCCATGTTAAAATGCCCAACTTTACAGCAGAAATAAATATTTTTAGTTTACAGTCTGGTACAAAAAAATGGTTTTGGTCTCTATAACTAATATCATGAGCCACCCTATGAAGGAAACCAAACCGCATGTCCATCTCCCGCTCCATTTTACCCTCACTCATGAACAATGGAAACGTAGTATAACTCAAACATAATATGAATGCAACATTAACCATAGCCACTTCAACAAAACTAGAGGAAAAAAAAAAAAAACTCTACAGTATATGCAGGTTTTGGTCTGGCTATTGAAAGAAAATGACCGGTGTGCTTGCTGTGCACTGGTGCACACCAGAGACCAAAAAAGTGAGAGAAAAACTGCTATGGCTGTGATTTCCCCTTTGAAATGTTCTGCTATGTTGAATGTCAGCCTGCCTGCTTTGATTGATTATGTTGCCTTTTACCAGACTGTCCCAATGTCCCATCACTACCCGGAGGAGGGCATGCATTGAAATACGACAAGCTCGGGTGGTCTGCGACATCCAGGGATTGTCACTTTGGCTCTGCTGTTTCTGTCCTAATCGCCGTACGCCACTCTTAGCATAATGATGGTTTGCATCTGCTCTTTTCCCTTCCTCCCCGCCCGCCTCCCCTGCAGACAGACACATGTTTATACAAGGTCTACCCGCTGAGATCAGACACGCTGAACACTGCGTGGAGAATCTCCCTCAAGACCTCCATCCACCACCCTCGGGATCACGCACAGGATGCCTCTGAACTTTTCCACAGTGCACCCACACTCAAGCTGTGGAATCTCTGATGACTCAGTCCTTTGCCTGCGTGCACACCTCTCTATTGGAGCCGACCTCAGGAGGCTGTGTTGCCCTAATAGTTACTCAGCAGGTAGCGCACAGAGGGCAATATTCTCTTCTGCCATTTCTCTTCCTGAGGCGGATTTGTTTGGAATTAGAAATTTACTCAAGGTGGATGTGGTGGAGCCCAAGAGTATTTCTCTACCACCATGCAGCTTTTTTTGCCCCTTTCAAGGTCAGCACACCAGTTACATTTAATTACATATATATATGACAAACTGCTAAGTTCAGTGCTTTCCCACGACTACATCAATTCCTCCCATTGATTGTGCTGCATTCCATGAATAATTCTACATTGTTTGCCAGGAGTGTTGTCGTTGGTTCAATACTATACAGAGGATAGCACTGGAAGAGTATGAGAAAATACACAATGGCGAGGTGCACCATGGGTAGCTAATTATAGGCCCAAGGCAGACAGTTAAAGGTACTTATTGTCATAACAGCACAACAGAGCAAATCATGATGCCTGCTGAACCGTTCCCTCCGCTTGCCCCAACAATTTGATTAGTTTAAGCATCACAAAACTTTTTTTTTTTTGTATTTGATCTCACCTTGCCTTTAGGTATCCCTATGGCTTCTTATTTTAGTGAGCGATTAGTAAATTAGTGGTAAATTAGGGAGGGTCTAAACAACTTATTAGGCCACATTAAAATGAATAAGCAGCATTTGCATTTTGCACATCAATAGCGATAACAGCCCCATGAAGCCAAACCAAATTCAAAAAGTAATTTTATCACCTTTATCAGATTAACATTCTATAAATGTTTCATGAAGGAGACAAAATGAAAGCGCGGTCCGTGAAGGCTTTCTATCTTTTGTGGAGACCATTGAAAGCGCTTTTCCAATAAGGAGAGGTCAATGAAAGTGCATAACAATATCTATTGAGGTTAGCGACAGACTTTGGCAATCGCACCCCGTGGATGTGAAGCGTTTCATTAAGCGTAGGCCGACATGAAGATGAAAGATAGAAGAGGATCCCCCCTGAGTCTAAATGCTGTCTAGACATCAACCTTCAAGAGCGGAACTAGGAGGCGGAGGCTGTAACCTCTCTGTTGAGCGTCCTGGAACAACCTGGAGGCAGCACTATGTTGCGATGCTAAATGTAAAGAAGCTGCTAGTTGATAAATATTGTGTTATAATAATCATTTTTTCAACTTTGGGGGGGGGGACATATTAAGCGGGGGGTCTGGGGCTTCTCCCCCAGGAAATTTTGAGCGTCAGTGTAAATTTCGTTAACTAAAACTATGATGAAATTTGTTCGTCACCGACCTTTTTTTTTCCATGACTAAGACGAGACCATGACGAGACGGCACTGCCGGCATTAAACACTAATGGTGACAATATCAAACATGCAATATCCTTGACGAAAAAAGAGGAGACTAAAATGTAGTTTAAAAAATACAAACTTTACCGAAACCTCTCTTTTTATACCCCAAACTGCGTGTGATTATCATGTCTGTAAAGGAGAGTCTCGTGGGTACCCATAGAACACATTTTCATTCACATATCGTGAGGTCAGAGGTCAAGAGACCCCTTTGAAAATGGCCATGACAATTTTTCCTCGCCAAAATTTTGCGTAAGTTTGGAGCGTTTTATAACCTCCTTCCTGCCGATCTAGTATGACAAGGTTGGTACCAATGGATTCTTAGCTAAAGCTTTAAATACGTAGCCCACTACAACCTCATAAAATATTGATTTTGTTAATGCATTTAATACATTAGTGGTACTAAAACAAATTTGTATTAATGCATTATTATTGCATTAACTTTGACAGCCCTAATGATTATATATATATATTTATATCTACACTACAAGCACAATAATGCATACCTATGTACTTGTGCGACAACACATTCCTGTTGATGCTTTCATGCTATTCCACTGATTGACAGTTGGTGGTTGCAATTTGCCAACGAATGCCGAAAAAGAAGATTGTGCAGGCAATGTAAACATGGGTTCACAACAACATAGTCAAATAAACTTTGCAGTTGTTTTACGAGGAATGACGACCATTCCGGGCATA
Organism: Sebastes fasciatus; assembly: GCF_043250625.1. Lineage (NCBI taxonomy): Eukaryota > Metazoa > Chordata > Actinopteri > Perciformes > Sebastidae > Sebastes > Sebastes fasciatus. The sequence continues at coordinate 11,961,120 of NC_133813.1, forward strand.
ATGTCTTTGTATACTTTAAAATCCCACTACTGTAAGTTCCACCCACTAATGCACACAACACTGTATTTTGTTTACATTACAACATACTGTATATAACTAGCAATACTTAAGCTAGTTTACTTTAACTCCTGCCTTTTCTTTCCCCCTGTTTCTTGTGAATAATTTAATCATCCCTCTATTGAAACTAATGGCCTTTTCATTATGCATGTATATTTATTCAATTATTAATCTTTTTATTGCCTGAGGCAGCCGTGTAGGTCCTGGAGGGATGCTTCCCACAATTTCACCTGATGGAGACTGTCCTGTCTGTCATGCTGTGTTTCAGAGCCTCCAATTTAATTCAGACCTACTTTAAGCATCAGCCAACCTCTATCTTGCAGAACTGTCCTCCAGAGAGGAAGGTAATGGCTTAGGTCAGGCTCCATCTAAGCATGCATACAGAGTGCACATATACAAGCAACCTCAGCACATAATGGCTGCTGTTTTGCCTGGCAATTATGTCTTCTGGGATCAAATACGTCATTGTAAACGACAATACTTTGGGGAAAAGAATATATATTGCAGGAAAAAAAATAAAAACATATATATCTGCTGCCAATTCCACATACAAAAGCTCTCAGAGGAAATCAAATGGGAGCCACAAGTTATTGAAATAGAGTTCAGCCAGTGTGATGTGGCATGGTAATATACTGTATAATATCATGCATGCAATGAGTACAACAAAGGTCATACAGCTTGCAAATAAGTTCAAGTGCCACACTCTATTGTGTCTCTATTCCTGTACAATATAATCAGGACATAGATGCATGTGTACTGTACTTTCCACATTGAGCTTCCTCTCAAAAGTTGTAATTTTTGCACAATTTTATTGACCTTTTGCAGATCTGCTGCATCTTTGATATTTGCAAATATGTTTGAAATTGTGCCGTCTTACAGGCTGGTTCTGAGAGAATGCCGGAGTCTTTCATTTCATACATATAGCCATGGTTTTTATGTACAGTCATTCTGAACAGTAGATACTAGCTTTGGATGAGAAGTGATCTTGGAAAAGGTGGGTGACCATTCTAGGGCGAATTTTGGATGGAGCGCAAATCGGATTTTTTAAAAAGTTGGACCATCGCCTTATCTGCCGCTCCGATATCGCTCTGGTACCTACCGCTCACATGAATTCGAAGCATGCCTGAGCCTGACCTGACAGAATGTCATTAACATGGATAAAGATAAAGATCAGGCTACAATAATATTTTAATATTTGAATTAGATTCCACTGGTGGCTGCGTATGATTGTTTCTGACTTGTGTAATCAAAATATTTCCACTAATTCCAGATCGTTGTTAAGTCCAAAAGTCGAAATCTATTGAATATAGATCGATGTAATCATTTCCAAAATCCATACAATTTCTTATAACGAAATATTCTGCTTCAGGCCATATTTGTTGCCGTTTAGCCTTTCAAAAACATTTTCACTGCTGTCAAAAAAAATGTTCTCTCCCAATAATAATAAACCAGTTCTAAATAAGATAAAATTAACTATTTTCCAACCAATAATTGGGATTCAACCTCAGATAAACACCCATTTGCCATGGTCTTAACCAAAGTTCTTTTAGAGGTACCGATACTGGGGCGGCTGTGGCTCAGAGGTAGAGCGGGACGTCCACCAATTGGAAGGTTGGTGGTTCAATCCCCGGCTCCTCCAGTCCACATGTGAAAGTGTCCAGGAGTAAGATACTTAACTCCAAATTGCTCCTGTGTGAATCAGATGAGATCCTGATGAGCAGGTGACACCTTGTATGGCAGCCTCTGCCATCAGTGTGAATGGGTGAATGCTGACATATAGTGTAAAGCGCTTTGAGTGGTCAGAAGACTAGAGATAGTTTTAATTTAATGTTATAACCTCAAAGATAATCCCTCATAACGACAATGCATGGAAAACCGTGTGTGACAGCTGATGAAGCCCTATGTTTCTGGCAATGGAGTCACTTATTTTCAGCGATATATAGATAGAGTCGGGTGAGGAAGCAGAGTTAGAGGGAGGGATTGAAGGAAGCTGACAGCGCAGCCTGAGGCAAAGAGGATGTCAAGCTAGGTCAGCAGCTCAACTTGTGGATACAGACTGCTGAATGGAGGAGTCAGGGATCTCCTGGTGTTCACACAGAGGAGGGCGATCCATATCCTACGAAGCCTGATTTTTTTTCCCCCATTGGAGAACCCAACTGGAGAACCACTGGTGCTGGAATATGGGTGGGATGGCTTTGCGTAGTGTTTATCGTGCATAGACAGCCAGGCTCAGTCTGAGAGAGGCAGATACAGACTCTGGGGCAGGGACATTGTAACTAAAAGGACCTGCCTGTTGGGGAACTTTGGAGCTGGACAGCCTCAGGTACGAGGACAGGTCCATACCCAGGTTCAGAATGAGCGATAGATTGACGGTTAATCTCAGATAGAGACAGAGTCAGGCATAAGCTCAAGAGAAGTAGAAAAAAAGATAGAGGTAATCATTTCCAACGAAATATTCAGCTTCAAACCATATTTGTTGGCATTTAGCCTTTCAAAAACAACATTTTCACTGTGCATTCGCTTTTTTTTAGGGTGATGTCATCATGAAATATGACAGACATTAAAAGCTCCGTTTGAAAATCTCAATAGAAGCTTTAAATGACTCTCAGCTACAGACAGACTGTAGCTGAGAGTCAGAGAGAGTTTCACTAAAAAGGCGCAAATTCACGAGGCTTTGACAAGTGTACCAAAACCAAGATAGTGTCATGCTTCTTTTGTCCTGTGTTGGAAGATTTCACTAATTATGAACGTGCTACCTGATCTTTATATAATTATTTGCTGCGCTTCCCTCAAAATACTGCAGATGGAATGCACATAGCGTAACCCTCTATTGTATGATGGCTACAGGTATCTAATTAACTGAACAGAAAGGGCGATAGTCATTATACAAGCATATATGAATATTATCAGAATAAATAAATAAATAATTTCATGTGCCTTTAGACTATTTAAAAATGCACATCAACCCAAATAGCTACTTTGGCATGTAAATGTTTATTATAAATGCAACATTGGTTTTGGGAGGTGCTATACAAATAGCAGTAGTAGCATTAACAGCAGCATTAGCAGTAGTTATGTTCCCTTTCTTTCTCTCTGTCTCTCCTCCTGCCCGTTGGCAGCTGGATATGGCCTCTGTTGATAATTAATCAAGACAAGCTCTGGCACGGGCACAGGAGTGTGTTCCGTGAGGGGTGCAGTGTGTAGTGACCCATCGACTAATAAGGTCCCTTGAGGTGAAACTGCATCAGAGCGTCAGAAGCTTGAATTTGAAATCTCGCACTCGTCTCCAACTTCCCCCTGGGAGGAAGTATGAAGACTAAAGACTTGCGTGCATATGATGTCATGCACATAATTTATTCATTTTATCTAATGTATCCGTCAGTCTATCTTCTTGGCTGTATGTCTATCCTGTGTCATGGTAACTGACAGAGTGTCGCTATGGGGATGAGAGATAAGATGACAATGGGTACAGGTTGGCTCTCAATATACCAACACTATTTTAAAAGTTATTTAAAAAGCGAATGAACCCTCAATCACATATTTGAAATTAGGGCTGTCTTTACAGACATGACCACTTTATGCTACTCCCATGCAGTTCTGAGGCAAGTCATAGTCAAGTCAGCACACTGACAGCTGTTGTTGCCTGTTGGGCTTGAGTTTGCCATGTTATTATTTTTCAAATTTTGTATGCTAAATACAGTACATGTCAGTGTTTCTGGACAATAATTACCATTGTTTTGTGCTGTTAATTGATTTCCAATACAATACATTTGCAGAAAGCAAACATATTTGCCCACTCCCATGTCGATGAGAGTATTAAATACTTGACAAATCTCCCTTTAAGGTACATTTTGAATGGATAAAAAATGTGATTAATTTGCAATTAATCGCTATTAACTAAGGACAATCATGCGATTAATCATGATTAAATATTTTAATCGATCGACAGCCGTATTTGAAATGAATCATTATATACATAAGGAAACAACATTCTGTAACTGTGCATGATTGCTCAAAAACAAACAAACTACTTGATCCTACCATACTGGTGCAGAGGTGGACTCGATGGTGCTTTTCGATGATATGAAATCCAAGCCCTCATGATAACCTTTATTTTTTTATACAAATGCCTTAAAAACAAATCAGTGACTACTGCTTGCCTTTCTGAGGAAGTACTCTCTCCAGCGAAACCAGTATTTCATGGTCCCCACTGCAATGCATTTCATTGTGTTCCGTCATCTAAGGATACACCTTTCATCTTTTCTTGGGTGCATATCACGCCAGAAAACAAACCATAAAGTAGTTGTGTTTTGGCTTCAAACAAAGTGTTTAAAAGATCTGTCACACTGCAAACATGGGGGCAACATTTGGAATGATCAATGATATGAATGTGGCACAGTACTGTAAATGTGTGTAGTTTAGCCTTTGAATTCATACAAGTGTGATATATCCATACCAGCCCTATATGGTTGATCTCTGCTCTGACCACATAAACCGGCCCTGAGATCTTTTCCAGCTGTCTCTGTGTAGCTGTATAATATGCATGTACTGTAGTATCAACCTACACTCAAACTGTCTGAGCTAAAGAGCTTCTAGGATTTGAAAGAAACTAAAAAAGCTAGTTTCGTGTTTCAGTGCCGAGTAATGGTTACTATTCATGAGGTTTGGCAGACAAAAAAAAAAAATCAGAGACAGTTGTCCCACTGAGACAACTTATTTCTTCTCTGATAAAAAGTAACCTTTCTGTAGAAATAAAAGTCTCACCCATGAATGTCTTTAAACATGTAAATAGGCAGGAAGTCATTTCATTGTTAACCTTTTCAATATTTTGACACAGCAATACATCATGGTTCTGTACTGAGTGAGAACTGAGGTGATTTTACAATAACTAATGTGGCCTTTCACTGACAAACTAAACAAGACTAAGAGACTACAGCTATGCTAGAGGTTCTGAGAGGCTGTATCTAGGCACAGCCAAGTCCCCAGTAAAAAAAAAAAAAATCATTGTATGTCTCTGCAAACCACGGATACGTTAAATGCCAACTTTTTTTTTTTTTTTACATTCGGTTAGAGCAAGTGACATAGTGCAACAAGCGGGCCTTATTGATAGTTGTTACAAGCACAACAATTAAGCAAGAAAGTCGACTAAGGGCGGAAAGGGTGGTCGTTCAAACAAAACAAACACAGGACTTCAACCCAAGAGACCACTGTTTGTGTTTCTGTTTGTGAAACCAAAACTAAATGTTGACTTTACTTGTTTGCTGTCAATCGATTAAAATATTTAATCAAGATGAATCACATGATTGTCCACGATTAATCAGGATAAATCATAAATTAATCGCACATTTTTTATCTTTTCAAAATGTACCAAGTATTTAATACTCTTATCAACATGGGAGTAGGCAAATATGCTTACTTTATGCAAATGTATGAATATATTTACTATTATAAATCAATTAACAACACAAACAATGACAAATAGTGTCCGGAAACCATCACACGTACTGCATTTAGCATAAAAAATATGCTTAAATCATAACATGGTAAATTCTAGCCCAACAGGCAACAACAGCTTTCAGTGTGTCAGTGTGCTGATTTGACTATGACTTGCCCTAAACTGCATGGGATTAGCATAAAGTGGGCCTGTCTGTAAAGGGGAGACACGTGGGTACCCATTAGAACCGATTTTCATTCACATATCTTGAGGTCAAAGGTAAAGGAACCCCTTTAAAAATGGCCATGACACTTTTTCTTTGCAAAGATTTAGTGCAAGTTTAGAGCGTTATTTAGCCTCCGTCGTGACATGCTTGTCTAACATGGTTGGTACCTATGAATTACTTCGGTTTTCTAGTTTAATTTGGTACCAGTATCATAAATTAGTGACGTTAAAACAAATTTGAGTTAACACATTATTATCACGTTAACCTTGACGGCCCTACTTGTTACATTTCGTTGTTATGTTTGTTACGTATTGTTAGTAAGAAAGTCTGCTAAGGGTGGTTGTTATTAATTTACACTAGTTATGTTGTTACGATTGTTACGTTATTATTTGAACCCAAACCAAGTTGTTTGTTGTCATGACTGACAAACCAACAATGCCATTCATAGCAATCAATCACTAGCTAATAAATAGTTATCATGTTGGACTGCAGGGACATGTGACCCCAGTAACCTGACATCAGCTTCATAAATCACAATCCTCCCTGTCTGGGTTTCAGTGTCACACCCATTCAGGAATCCATTTTGATTTCCACCCCAGCAGCAGGGAATAAATCAATACATACACTCACACTTATTGTGTAGAAGGGCATCAGTTGCTGGCTCATAAATCTGCCATAACTTTGCATTAGTTTTCCCACCATTGGCGGGGTAAGTTCAGGATAAAGAAGCGGATCCTCGCACTTCTTCACTCAAACATTCTTTACCCTTGTGCTGCTGGCTCTTTGATGTGTGTGGAGCAGCTGTTTACCAAGCCAATTGTGCAAAACCACAAACCCCAGCACGGCATCCACTGACACCACCGAAGACTTTGATTTCGCTTTTGCTCTCTTTCTTCTCCGTCACATGGTAGACTCTGTCACAGCAAATTTCTGTCTTAAAATAGGTCTTTGAAGATCTGAACAGGAAAACACAACATGAAAATCTGATGAACGCATGGAATGGTTGATGATTTATGCATAGTTCAGATTGTTAATATGGATGATATAGTTTGATTTTGAAACAAGAAAGAAAATGTATTTCTGTGTCTGTCCATGTGTCTTTGCAACAATTTCAAATTGAGATATGAAAGGAAAAAAAGAAACAAATGTTAACCATGAGCATTTAACAAGGACTTTTTTACTTTTCACGGATCATTTCACAAACATATTAGCCTGACAATTATTAATACTAATTGTCCAACAGGCAATCCCAACATTTCCCCCAAAATAAAATAAATAATCTCCTCATTCTCCTCGTTCACTAATATAAATTTCCCAAATAGATCAACTCATTTTGGGATTTCAATAGTTCTATTTAACATCCTGCTGTAATCAACATATCCTCATGCAACAGTTCTTATAATATCTTACGAAAAGGTATTACTTATTTTTCATGAGTTCTCTTATGAATGTCAAGTAACACGTGCCAATTTTTTGTACATTGCTTGCACACAGTCTTTCAAAATAAACTTCTGTCTTCACATTAAACAACTTGGTTAGGATTAGGCAACAAAACTACTTACGAAAAGTTATTCATCATTTTCTGTGTTCTCCTATGAATGTCAAGCTACTTGTGTAATTTTTTGCATGTTGCATGCATACATTATTTTCCAAATAAACTATCTTGACATGAAACAACTTGGTTAGGCAACAAAACTTATTTGTTAGGTTTCGGCAAGGATTGTGGTTTGGGTTAAAATAACTATGGAAGAGGTGTAACTTAAGTATGGACGTTTTGTGAGAAATATTTCAATGTTGACTTCTGGTCACAAACACCAGTCTCTTGGGTGAAAGTCTGTTGTATTTTTCATCCACCCATCCTCTGCAACCTCCTTCCCATGTGGCATTTGTAGCTCTTTATACTTCCTGGTTCACGATTACGTGCATTAAATATGCATTGATTTTGTGGGATATATACAAATTACAGTGCATTACCTTTCGTAGGTATAGCTACTACCAGTGTATGAGAATAGCCTGCAATAGAGAAGTTCAAACCAACCACAAAGTAATTTCCTGACCTTCAAAAGATGGGAAATATTGGACATGGCAGAGGAAAAGTTTTAGGGCAGTCATTAAAACAACAAGACTCCTCGGGAGAATATGGGCAAGGAGAGGCTATCCACAGTACAGATTAGATTTTGCCGCTCTGAGCTTCTATGGGGGATGAACCGCAGACACAAATCTTAGCATATGTTGGCTTGTGGGCACAAGGGAACAGCAGACTCCTGCCTTCATCCTGGGAGAGGCAGGAAAGAGAAGTCACCTTGATTAAATTAGTTGTACATGAAAATGGGGTTATGCCTATTGGGAGTACGTGACAGGGGTTTATAAACCTCGCCTTTCACAACCCTCCAAGAATGACTTTTTAATTTCCTTTTTTCGTATCAAGTTATATTTCTCCCTCTGCCTTTTGTCCCACAAGGGCTTTATGTGTCAGGGTCAATGTAGAATTCTCATTTGGCTACTGTCCCCTCCACTCATTCACAATGTGAGATTCTATTAGCATCTTCCAAAACAGATCCTCCCTGGGTTTTTCACCCCCTCCCTCTTCCTTTCTCATTGCATCTATATAGCCTACTTCTCGCATACAATTGTGCTTTTTGTCCACCTGCTATTGTATGATATTGCATCGGCCCATTGAAGCCCACAAGGAAATGCTGTATTCGCCAAAAGCCTTATTCAAATTTGAAATAAATCAATCTATCCTAGTCAGATGTCATGTTCGCGTAACCCAACCTAAGTGATTTACTCATTTTTCAAACAAATTGAAATGATTACAGATGGGGGAATTCTTAAGTGTGACCAAATTACACCCTGGCAGTATAATAGATGAATTGCAGCTATGGAAAACAGAGGAAAGGCTTTTTTTACCCTGTCATCTGTTCAAACTGATGGTAAGTGCTCTCACATCCCAGCTGTAGCAGCCATTTTTTTCTAACCATTTTGGACTTCTCTTGCACTCAGGCTAACACTGCTACCAATGCTACTACGGTCAAACTTTATACCATATAACCATCACTTATGATATATTATTATTATTATGGTCAATTGATAGTAATAAATAGTTATGTTACGGTTAACAAACAATTAAATGGTAATTAACAATGTTTACTAATTATTAGTGATGCTATAATTTCTGTTATTTTATAATTAGTTTGTGTAATATGAAATAATTAGTTTATAAATTACATATTGTCATAGCTGATAAGAGACATTAACAATTACATTCTGATTACATTAGTATTCATTATCAGTTCATTGTTGCATACATTATAATATTTTATATACTATATTAAATATTTGTTAGTTCTAACCAAATGATTTGTGAACCTTTAAGAAATTGTTTGTAAAACATCTATAAACATTAGAGAGGTACATGAACCAGAAACCAATTATTATATAATAATAATAATAATAATGTGTATAGATGCTTTACAAAGTATTTATTAACCATTTAACAAGGCATTATAATCATCAGTTGCAACTTTATTAGAGCCATCCAAATATTTTTTATAGACAGATTACAAACCCATTATTAACTATTAACAACATGTTTCAAATATGTGGTCCATCTATCTATTTAATGTTTATAAATGTTTTACAATTTTTTTTTAAAGGTTTACAAATCATTTTGTAATAATTAATGAATACTGAATACTAAATACTGTACAATTATATAATATGTGCAAACATTTTGTGGTTTGTTAACAGTAAAATAATTATTAAGAGCATTTTAATATACTGTCAATTTACCGTTTTTAAATTATGGTTATTATAAAGTGTTACCCAAATTGCTCCTGCTCATAAGCAAGGCACCTGCCAACCCGACCACCTACAGCATTCTATAACTGAGTTTGTCCGCTATTCGTATTATCACCTGTTGGTAACCATCTCCATTTCGAGGTTGAAAATGGACTTTTCCTGTGTGTCTGTAATGTTGGCATCTTGGGAATCCAGAAAATCTGCCAGGGATCCCTTCTTTACCTCTCCAAAAGTATTTGCTCCGTGTGCTAACATGCACACTGTGAATGTCAGACTCAGCTCAGTCATTTCTCAGTTGTGTTCCACCTTTGCTGCAATGTTTGTTGGCAGTCAGGCTTTAAAACTGTAAAATGCACTTCATTACAGGCTACATTTGTTGCGGGGGTCCAGATGTCATGGTCAAATGAAGCCTTTTACATGTACCTGTGTCGGATATTTGCATTTGCAGTGGCAGAGCTCATTTTTTTCTTTAGGTTGTTGTTGTGCAAGTGCAATATGATGGTGCAGATCTGTCCCACTTGAGTTGGCATACTTCCTTAACTTGCTTGCAGGCTTTGCTGCTTTTCAGATAACTTGAGTTGTGCTGCTTTATCCACACTTATTCTCTGCCTGCCACGCTGCTGCTGCTACTCATATGGACCCACCTCCACACCAGCATCTACCTGTAGCCTTTCATTCTAACGCTGTGTACACAGGAGGCGTAGCGTCAGCATGTTAGCAGAGCAGCAGCAGCTTCAGAGCTTTGCATATGTCTATGCAGGATGTGTTCAGTGTAGTGTAGGTCACCAGCCCGGTCTCAACAAAAGGCCACTGTAATAGAGTTACCGCACCTGAAAGTGGGGGGATAAAAAGTCTTGTCCAGATACTCCAGATGGAACAGATACCTGCTGCCTTCAGGTGACTGTAAAGAGAGTCGCCGGTGTCAAAGGAAAGGCCTTCAATATAGTACAAAGATGCACCAGAGAGAAGTGTTGAAATTTGCATGTTGAAAAGAACCCTTTCCAGCGCCTGAAAGCGATTATAGCAAAACTAAGCTACCAAAGGCTTTCACCTCTGAGTTTACATCCCCATTGGAGCGCAAACTTTTAAAGGATAGTCTCACATTATAAGTCAGATAACTAAGAAGTTATACTTCTGCACAATAGTTGCAGTGCACATACAGTGCAAGTGTGTTTATATGGAGAGTAGAGGGCACTGCTGGCCATGATATAACTAGACTTTCTTGTGAATATCACCATGTTGGACATTATGAGTAAAACCTCTACCAGTCCAAACCACCCTACTCAGTCTCTATCAATGATTTCCCTGAAGCAGAAAAGACAAACAGTTTGACCTTGTCTGTTGTACGCGGTCAGGACTAGGAAGCTCAAAAATTCTTGGCAATTGGGTTCCCTGGAATTTAATCATCGCCCAGATAAACTGCAAATATTTCACCAATCAGCAACCAGGCAAATATTTCGTAGGTCACTCAAATGCCACCGGGTGAAATAAGTTTGCGTGTCATTAATTCTGTTTTTTGTAAGATTTGACATTAGTTTTACAGTACTGGTGTGAACAGTGTGGATGTTAAAGGGAACATTTCATACTGATTTCCAGGCTCATACTTGTTTTAGAATGTGTTTACATGCTTTAATGTTAAAAAAAGGCATTATTTTTCTCATAGTTTCTGACTGAAAAGAGACCTCTTTAAGATTCCCCTCTCAAAAAAAAAATATTGTGCACCTTTGCAAAGGTAGTTTTCTAATGAGCTTGCATGTGACAAAGGGGAGCCAAATCTGAATGGCTTGTTGAATCACATTTTTTCTGATTTAGGCAACCCACAAAAACCTGACCCAGTTTGTGGGTTGGTAGGCACTCCAGATACCCAAATGTATGTGCACAAGCACTTAAAAAGTGAGTTTTAATGATATGTTCTCGTGAAGGCCTCAACCCCCTGCGGGATCGCGGGAATCCCGACTGACTTTACTGCCTTTCAGAGGCTGTAGCAGGTCAAGATACTGGCATTATATGAGACTAGAACAGGAATTGGTACCAACCATTTCGTGCTATCTTGTCAGGAAGGAGGCTAAATGACAGTCCAAAGTAAGGCTAAAAGTTGGCGAGGAAAAACTGGTGCGACTATTTTCAAAGGGGTCTCTTGACCTCTGACCTCAAGATATGTGAATAAAAAAGGGCTTTATGGGTACCCATGAGTCTCCCCTTTACGAACAATGCCCACTTTATGATAATTACATGCAGTTTGGGGCAAAAACCATACCATTTTTTCAAATGCAGTATAAATGTGTTATTTTTGCCTATTCTAAAAATGATGTGTTTGAATATTTCTACATATTTGGGTCCCTAAACAGTCTTGGAATTACATTAATTGGATATGACTGGAAAGCTGAGACTCTTGTGGATCCAATGAGCCCAATTGTATTCATGTGCGATGATGTTAATTCCCATAGTAGCCTTTTCATTGTAGTGAGACCATTTCTTAAAAAGAAAATTGACCTCACTGTATAAAATTAAATCTTGTGACCTCTAGGATAATCACAGCCTCATGAAACTTTACAGCCACAGCTGCATATCAAATATATCTTCAGGTTCCCGGCTTTCAGATGATGTGCACCATGTCTATGTGACATCTACTGTTGACCTGCTATCTCCACGTAAAGACCCCCTGTACCCCCCTAAAAAAAATATAAAAACAGGTCTATTGTAGATCTCAGAGGGTAAAATAAACCACAAATACCAGCAACAGTGGAAAATAGTGCAGACAACTAGAATACATTCATTTTAATTGTGCTAATCGTTTTGTCATTTAGTGCAAAAAAACTAAATCTTCATAGTACTTCCTCATCTCATTTACACTTTAAAAACTCTCTGAACACCAGTCTGTCAAGTACCATTTAAAAATCGTAATTTATCACTTTATTAAACATGACAACAAATCTCCTTCAGTGACGGTCACATTGAAATGAGTTTTCAGTGTGTGTACTCACACATTTCATGTTTGCAGGAGCACACTATGCTGCATTCTCCCAAAACAGAATATTCAGAAATGAAAAGGAAAGTACTTGCCTGTGTTGGCACACTGTAGACTGGGCTCACCACTGAGGCCGACGCCTGGGGGAACTTAATTTTTCCCTTTCTGTACTGAGACATTCGACATTCAGTGCTCTTCTTCTTCTCCTCTATCTGAATTGGAAAATAATTGCAGTTCTTACACCAGAACTTTCTGACTTAAGAATAATTTCTTCGACATTCGTGTTCCGTTTAGTTTTTTATTCATCTTCTTTTTTGGCGTTATCTTTATTTGTTCTTTTTTTTCTCATTTTTGGTTCTTCTTTCTTTGTCTCTTTCACTGTCCTTTCTCCTGCTTCACTTTTATGTCTCTATTCCCTTTATTTCTTCTGGCCAGTTCCAATGTCCGCTCTTACAGACCTGCTAAGCTCAGGACAGTTCCACTGTGAAATCAGCAAATGTTTGAGGGCTCTGATTGACGTTGAGCCAGATACTGCATGTTAATTTGGTCCAACAGAATTCCACTCCTTTTCCTTTATTGAACTGCAGATAAATGCAGGCCATGTTGAAAAGCCATCTGATCAACTAAGAAAGACCCATTTTATTGAAGTATTGAAGATTTTCATTTAAATAAATGTCTGTTGAGTCGCTATCTATCGACGAATGAGGTAACGCAATGATGATGAGCCTATGGCCCACTGATGAAAGTATTGCAATATTTATATATTTGCAGTATTCAGAACTGGGAGTCTGCCACAACTTACCGAAAAAAAAGGTGAATTAAGTTAATGCTAATGAAAACTTAATATTTCCTCCTACTCCAGCTTCATTAAAAGCATTTCATTGGTGAAATACACTAAGTCCACGGCGACTGTCATACAACCCCACCTCAAAATACCCGTACTATCCCTTTAACATTACATATTGTGGACTGTATGTTAAAAATTAAACCAAATAATAATAATATTTGACACTGACTTGCAGAGCCATCAGCAAATATTTCTTTTTCTTTAACATGTTTTTATTGTGGTTTTCCAACTATAACAAACATTACATATTAATAAAATGGTCAGTGTTGGCAGCAAATACAGTATACCATCAAATGATTATGCAATGATTATGCATGTAAATAATAAAAAATAAAAAAATAAAAAAAACATTGAATTTAAATGTGTTTTCTTGCAGAAAGTGTGGTGGATTTATACATTCAAAAGGTCGACTACATTTAGTAACAAGACAGATTTCCAGCCTTTTACTTAATGTAATATTCATAGGGATGGCATGCCCATATGTTCAAATATCCACAATGCTCACTTCTCAATGTCCTCTTTATCACAGTAGCCAGCTAGTGGTCTGGTTTACTTGAGTGAGCGTTGGTGAAAACACAGAGAGAATGTGTCTGAGATTAAGTTTGGTTTTCTCCTCTCCTCCTCCTCCTCTGGGGAGGCTGGGGAGGTGTTCGTTTTTGTTGATGTGCATTGTGTTACTGTGTAGTGTACAATGCTTGTTTTTTTTCTCTCTCTTGCACATTTGTCAGGCAAGCAGAACTGCTTGCTTTCAGTAGGTGGAAGTGCTAAGGAAATTTCACCCAGGAAAAAAAATACACGCCCACCTCTCAAGCTGGGCTGATCTTTGGAGATTTTTTTTTCTGCCGCTCTTCTGGCACTGTTAGACGAAGTCTAGTCAAAAAAACACCAGCACAGATTTGTGCATGCAGATAATAAGTGGCAAATATTTCCAATTAATTCAACTTATGGACTGGTTTGCCTTCGCAAGAGAATGTGATTCATCAGACCAGGTCACCTTCTTCCATTGCTCCGTGGTCCATTGTAGGCTATTTTGGCGGTGGACACGGGTCAACATGGGCATGTGTTGAGACACCTTTCTATCGGAACCAGCATTAACTTTTTCAGCAATTTGAGCTACAGTAGCTCTTCTATTGGATGGGACAACACGGGCCAGCCTTCACTCCCCACGTGCATCAATGAGCCTTGGCCGCCCGCCCATGACCCTGTTGCCGGTTCACCGGTTTTCCTTCCTTTGAACACTTTCGGTAGGTCCTGACCACTGCAGACAGGGAACATCCCACAAGAGCTGCAGTTTTGGAGATGCTCTGACCCAGTCGTTTAGCCATCACAATTTGGCCCTTGTCAAAGTCGCAACACATCCTTACACTTGCCCATTTTTTCTGCTTCTAACACATCAACTTCAAGGACAAAATGTTCACTTGCTGCCTAATATATCCCACCCACTGCCAGGTGCCATTGAAACAAAATAATCCATGTTATGCACTTCACCTGTCTGTGGTCATAATGTTATGGCTGATCAGAGTATATCCACATACATACATACATATCCACATACACATACAGTACATATACATATATACATGTGTACATAACTAGACATACATAAACATATAGGTATACCTTTCAACACTCACACAGATATACAATGGGCCTTTTTTCACTGCACACATATTGACTGAAAAACAGATGGATATTCCTTGCTTTGTAGTTAGATATTTGGCAGTTATTTTATGTGCATATCATAATAAGATAATAGTGATTCTAATAGCAGTGCCTGACACAAACATGTGTTCACAGAAAACTGTCTTACATGTCACAGTAGGACAAGCACAGGTGTTCCTAATAACATTAACGATGGCTCTGTTCTACTCTAGTGTCCAAATAAATAATTTTAGTGTGTACACATGTGCTTTTCCCACTGCGACATGTAAAACTGCATCATCATCCCACTATAAAGAAAGGAGTCTCTGTGACTCTCCTTCGCATATCTCGAGAACCGTTCATCCAATCAACTTCACACTTGGCAGGTAAGAGCAGCCATACCGCGGTTCTCCACAATTCTGCAAGCAAAACGTTTGGAGGCCAAGAAATCGGGCCGTTCCGGATGGGCATGGGCATTGCACTAGTAATTAAAAATGACCAAAGAGACAACAAATGAACTAATGTGGCTTCTCTCTTCGGATTTGTACATTAGTCCTCAATTGTTTTTTTATTCTGGAATGGAGAAAGAATTGAGGACTCGCTTGCCGCAGCCAATAAATGAACAGACCTCGGCAAACGTGATTCTTTAGGCCCTTTAAAATCCCCTGATAGGTGAAGGCATTAACACAAACTGAGAACACAAAGGCCACAGCCTCCTGTATTATCTCCCTCTCACAGAGAGAGGACGCAGGACATTAATCACTGCAAAGTCACACCTCAACACTCGCAAACACACGCACACACACACACACACACACACACGCACACACACACACACACACACACACACACACACATACACACTCTGGTGCTTTACAGCAAGGGCTGATTCAGTCAAACACACTGTATATAACCACGGTCTTGGTCACCATTAGTATTTGTTCAATTGATTTGACCTTCTTGACAGAACATTATAACCCAAAGCTCTAATGGCTGCTAGTTAAAAATACTAAATTAATATTTCCGTCGCTGCGTAATTACTAATGAAACAAGGACAAAGGGCGAGGGCAAAGTCATCAACTCCGGAGGGGAAACCTCATGCATGCATTTCAGCTTTCATTCTTATGAAGACTACATAAATTTCCAAGTTGTCAATACAAAACAAAATGTGTCACACAGATACATGTCTTCTCTTTGAAAGATAAAAAAAAGAAAGGCGTGCTGCACTGTAAAGACAAGTGTACTAATATGTGGTGGCCATGCACTATTTAAAGAGTATTTCACATAGAAGACGTATGCCTCTTTCATAATTTATTAAGATTTTACATAATTACACTATTTCATGTTTAATGCAGTGGAGACAGTTTTTCTTCTCGTTCTTATACTCTGCAGCAGCCGCCGTTTTTCTGTCACAGATCAACCGAGTGATTCTTCTCCGAATGAACCACTTATTGTGTGAAATAACTCAACAATGGAGAGCGGGCGCAGGGGGTTCCTTGAGATGCATTCACTAAAAAAAACCCGGTGTAATTATACAGGCAGACTGCTGACTTTAGGTAAAATGATGAGAAATGAGCTCCTGATGAAGACCTTGCCTGGGGCGGCGCGGTGAATTTATGTCCTCTTCCAGTCCCCCAACTCCCCAGTAGTTCGAGAGAACAGAGGGAAAACAGGAAGAGGAGGAGAGTCGAGGGGGAGGGAGAAAAAGGACAAACGCATTAGATTTTAATAAGGAGTTGTCACAGCAGATAGCCTGGCCCTATATCAGCCATGCAGAAGCTTTTGGGAGATCTGCCAACGGGCCCTGAACACAGCTCTGCTCTACTGGGGCTCCCTCAGGACTCGTAGTCACAAAATAAAACTTCATGGCTGGGCTGTACTGTCCTGTACAGCCAAAGCAAACACTTTATCTCCGTGCCGACCCTGTCCAACTCATCCGTCATAATGCCACGTGACCTCGCCACTAAAAAGCACCCCCCCCAACCCTTGCCCCCAAACAGAACCTCCATCTTTCGTTTTCAATTTCATAAATCCTTCAAAACCCTCACCTTTGACAACAAGAACTCATCATTTTACTTCAATATATGGCTCTCTTTATTAATCTTTTTTACGCTTTTATTGCATTGTAGATGCTGGATTTCCCATGACACAGCTTCTAATCATCAGATATTATTAACAAAATATTATTAATCTGTCGCCAGTGAGATCACAGCAATATGTAAAACGCTGTCTAAGCTCCTCTCAAGATAGTTAATCAAAATGTTTCTGTGCTGTATCACAACAATGCTCCCAATGTTTGATTAAACAGTTCTCATCTCAGTCTCCACACAATGCTCCATCTGCTGCAAAAAAAACAACAAAAACAAACATTTGCTAACTTTACACACTGTCTGCATGTACACACACATGTACACTGTAATCCAGATATGGCAAATCATAAATTAAAATGAAATATTTTTTACAAAGCAAATAAAGACAAACAAAAAAAACTGCTTTGCCTTGTCTCCCTCCAAATGAGATTCAGCCCGCCATGTCTTTTGCTAATCACATGACTTCCTTTCCGCTATGCATTGTGGATTGTCAGGGGAAATCACTGTCACTGCGGATGCAGAATACAGAGACTCCTCCATGATGTGAGAAATGAAGTCGCTGTTGGATTCGGAAAGGGTGGATTTGATTGATGTGCTCTGTGTTATTTGCCATCTCACAGAGCCTCTGCACCGCCAACGAAAACGCATACTGGATTTGTTTATGCCGTGTGTGATACTATGTGTTTGAATATAACAGAACATATGAATGAATGATCTGTTTTAACATACTGTCCAGTAGATCACTGAAGACGCCAACCCGTTCTCACTCCTGACTCGTCAGATACTGCCTTTTGGTGAGTGCCCGTCAGCATCGGAAACCGATGCCCGGAGGCACACTTTACCAACAGTCCAGTTGAGTGAGGAGGCAGCAGTCAATCAATGGCAGTATCAGGCAACAGGCAATACAAATAAATCATTCATTTATTAATTCATTTTACATATTGCATTTAAAATAAAGGGATTTTGCACAAACCCTACAGTGTGCCTTGGATTATTTTTGAAGGAAACTTGCATTTTATACTTTTTTTAAGACCATATTCCACACAAACTATGAGCCTTTCACAAGATTGAATAAGCACAGTGCATCTGCAGGATCTAAAGAGCACCTGTATGTGATTACCACAAAGACCCATGAGCGCTTTTACTCCATTGTCTTCAAACAATAAAAAGGTGTTTTGAGAAAGTTTGGGTAACTGCATTCACGGGAGGTCCTTGAACATGCATCCATAAATGATCATCCAAAATATTATGCAGTTTGGTGCAGCTGTATGCAAGATTAGCCGTGGACAGACACAGAGATGCACAAATACTCACTCATGCACATACATGACTGATCTCATTATCTCCTGGCGGACATAAAGTACTTTTAGGAACCCAAATTTGGCAGCTTGTCCACATGTTGTCCACTGATCACAGGTTGGGTGGTTTAATCCCGAGCTCCTCTCATCCACAATGAGCAAGACACTGAACCTCAACCGATAATGATGATGATGATGATTAGGGCAATCCTTTTTTTGGCAGCTTCCCATGACTTGGGTATGTGTGAATGGGTGAATAAGAGGTACATTGCAAAGCACTTTGGCTGATAGTGCTATATAAATGCAGTCCATTAAAATTTAACCTTGATAGAGGTGGCAGATCAGAAGGTCATTTCTAGAGTTTGGTATTGAGTAAAGATGTTAACAAAAAGTTTTTAATAAGCACTACAGTGATTTGCACCCATTTCTTTTCTGTAATGATAGGATACATAACAGTGCAAACACTTTGAACTCAGAGGCATAGAGGATTCACTTTCTCTCGCCTTCACAAACTAACTACAGTAGCAAGCTGTGAGGACATCTGATGATACCCTGAGTCTAAATTGTCAGAGAATTATCAACACCATTAGTCAAACATTACTGAACCGGGATTTAAATCATTAGCTTGTCGAGCAAATGGCTTTGAGGCACAAAACAGAAAGGACTGTGTCATTTCGCTCGGCAAATAGCCTCAGTATTGACCTCCCTGACATTTATATTTCTTTACTCTTACTTAATAGGATATTATGGTTTTGGACAGGATGGTGTTAAATGTGAGAAAACAGCTTTTGCATGTAATCCAATGTTGCCTAGCTACAGAGCTGCTTTGTTCAAAAGCAGATGCTCCGACTGGCCTCATATTCAATCCTTTGGCTCAGTCACCTATACCTAAAATAACACATAATAGGAATGTTAGGTGGAAATCATATTTTTACATGCACTTAACTCTTCTATAGTGTGCAACATACTGTATATAGCCCCTTTCACACTGGACAAGAAAACCCACTAACACCCACTAATATTTGGCTTTGTCTTTAGTGGGAAAGGTTACAAGCTGCAAACCCACCCGAGGTGTTATTTGACGTTCGAAGCAAGTGACATATGATTAATAGTGTGTGTCCGTTCCGGGCAGGGATGGTGGATGGGTCGAACAAACTTTCAACCAGGAGACCAGTGTTCATGTCGCATGTGAAACTAAAAGTGACGTTGACATATTTTGTCACATCAGTCGTAAGTCACGTGACTCGTCGGTATAAATCCCGAGAGTCACATGAGTCATTAGTCAGTGAAGTTAACCCTTCCTGTGCTGCCTATACCTAACTTCCTGTAAAAACGGAAGTTTATTTTGAAAGGACACTGCATGTAACAAGTCAGATAACAGTCATTTTACCTCGTCGATCGTCGTGAAACACAATCCATTCAAACTCGATAGAAACAAAATGAAACGCATCAAACTGTCTTGGTTGGTCTTTCCATTGTTACAACAATCGCCAATGCTGGTTTGGTCAAAATAAACCCTTAATTCACAGAGTTAGATGTAAAACAAAAACAGCCATTATAAGTGCTCCTCAAAGCCATGAGACTCCATTGACAGAAACGGTAATTTTACCTCGCCCCATCAATGTAAAACAAACTTAATTCAAAATCGACCAAAGCCAAATCAAAACCGTCTTTGTTAGTATTTCCCCTGTTCCAACAATCCCAATCCCAATTGAGAGTTTGAAAGAGAGACTCAACAAGTAACAGGGACAAAAAAAATTTGACTGTCTGCTGACCATGTTTTCCGAAGCATTTGTGACGTTGAACGTGACACACCAGAAAAAAAAGCACAAAGGCATACTACTACATTGACTATTGGCAATGGGAAAAGAGTCTATCGCCTCTTTTTCGTGGGTTTTCTCTTGTTAAAAAAAATAAATACTAATTTTGACTGGGAAAAAAAAGGTATAAAAGAGAGACAATAAAGTATGCTCTCCCTCTGCTGTGGGTGGACCAACCTCCTCTAGTGCTCTCACCTGCCTATAGCTACTGTTCTCTCTTACATTTTCCATATTTGTCTCTAGCATTATAAAATAAATATACTGGCACAATAAACATATTATGTGTAGTGTTAATAATAATGATATACTGACGCAATAAACAAATTGCATGGGATTTGGACAGATGCTTAATGTATCCAATCATTGTCAACCGAGAGCAGCGATTCCAATCCAAGTATACCTGACACAACATTGAACTCCCGCTTCTCACATATTGCGAAATGCTTGGTGTAAGATAGGTGCCTAATATAAATGATGAAAGAGAAAAATTATGCTTTGAAAGCCTATTTAGAAAAGGTCACATGGCAAACTCAACGAGAAGTTATTCCCATAACAATATCTACTGTGCTGTTTCTCTCATCCTCTTTAATATGTGTAAGACGACTCTGCAGCTAAACTTTAAGATCTAGGCACACAGTGGGGCAAGTGGGACCTTAATTAGTGTCGGAATTTTAAGTCTAGCAGCTTAGAGAATTAAGAAGTCAGTTTCGCTCTGAATCTTCCCCAAAAACTATCATCATAGTACATTTTTTTTATACATGTAGTTAGACCAACAAAGTGTTGTTTATGGCATGAAGATTTGTAATGCCTGCAGCACTGGTAGAAAGTGAGTGTACCTTGGAGTAGCATTAGTGTCCCTTAGCATCATAGATCTCTGTTAAGTTCACTGTGAGTTATTATATTAAAGCTTATGTTTTCAGCAGGGGCTGAGGCCCGGCGCTGCATCCAGCTATAAATCACAAAACCTGGAAGGCAATGGCAAAAGTTGCATATTGTTAAAAACTCAGGTGCATTATTTATGATGCAATTCTCCGGGTGATACAGTACGTGTTAATAAACCACAGGGTGTGATCATTTCAACCCTAGTTATTTTTCTCTTCAGAAACCGCAACGCAGTACAAGAGGCATTCTGCTGCATACCATCTATCAAAGCAAACAAATTAAAATATATAACCTTCCCCAATTACACTGCTTGTGTTAGCGTTAGCCTTCGCTGGCCCGAATGCAAACCTTGCATGTGTCGCAAATGCATCATCATAAGGGATATTTGTCTGTTTTGGAAGCCGCTTTGCACTCTGTGCTAAAAAAAAATATGTCTCATGCTATGTTATAGTGTTTTCCACAAATAGGTGAAAACGTTCTCCGGAACAGCATGCTGGATCCCAAGTGAACCAGCTGGGACTATGGCCTCATTGACATACCTATTACTGCTTCTTCTGTTTCTCTTGCTGCTGCTGAGGCAGTTTCTTTCCAACAGGACTGGGCCAGTGTTACAGTATCATGGTATATTATGGGGAATTGGGGCTTGATAAGACGGGAGCACTGATTTCCACATTCACTTGGGTTTTCACAATCATGGCCCAGCAAGGAGACAACTGATAAATGAGCACAATCGGTTGCACCGTGGCTGTCGCTGAATGCATTTAACGGATAACTTGTAGGAGTCAAGGACTAACCTTTGCATCAAGTCTGTGGAGTGTCGGCTCAACTGTAATTTCAGATTAAAATCTTTAATTTGACATCTCATTCCATCATAATTGAAAACAATACAATACAAATTGCATATCTGTGAGACGTGGTTGGAATTGATGAATATACTCATGGATGGACGGCACAAAAAAAATAACGTTGTTTAATCTCATGGAAACTGAGATGTAATCTACATCATCTTCTGTCATTATACGCTAAATATATATATATTAGGGATGTCAAAGTTAACACGATCATAACGGGTTAACGCAAATTCGTTGAAATGCCACTAATTTCTTTAACACATTAACAAAACTTGAGATTTTTCGGTTGTAGCGTGCTCAGTTTTAAAGGAAGTGCAGATACTGGCATCAAATAAAACTAAAAAAAAATTAGGAATCCACTGGTACCAACAATGTCATACTAGCTGGTTGCGAAGGAGCTCCAAACATGCTTTGAATTTTGGCAAGGAAAAATTGGCATGGCCATTTCCAAAGGGGTTCTTTGACCTCTGACCTCAAGATATGTGTATTATAATGGGTTCTATGGTTACCCACGAGACTCCCCTTTACAGACATGCCCACTTTATGCTGTAGTTTTGGGCAAGTCATAGTCAAGTCAGCACACTGACGCACTGACAGCTGTTATAGTCTGTTGGGCTTGAGTTTGCCATGTTATGATTTGAGCATATTTTTATGCTAAATGCAGTACCTGTACCATATTTGCCCACTCCCACGTTGATAAGGGTATCACATACTTGACACATCTCCTTTTAAGGTACATTTTGAACAGATATAAAATGTGCAATTAATTTGCAGTCTTTATTCCTTGTGTCAAGTGCCAGATCCCTTATCTTGCACTCAGGAAATTAAATACTATCACACACGTTTGGATAAATCCCAACCTAGGTTTATGATGTAGGAGCAACAAACAGTGTAAATATTTATAGTGCTTTTGTTTCCTGCAATTTCTTCACTATACTGTAATTGAAATACATATAAAGCAAATAGAGGGCATGTTCAGAAGTCATTTCCAAGTTTGTGTTTAAATAAATTTAAGAATGTATCATTAATCCACAGGGGTGTTACAGTCAACTGCAGGCACTCAGCATTTCATACATACTCAGCTGAAGTCAACTGCCGATGACAAAGAAAAAAAGAAAAGAGACTACATAAACAACCAGTGGCATCCCCCCTCCACATTTAGCAAACTTGGTACAGTCCAATGAGACTAATTAGCAGCAGCAGCTGTAGTTTCTGTTGCAATTAGAAGCCCTTGAAGACAAGTGTGTTTCCAGTATGTTTAATTCCAACTATTTCTGAAGAAGGGAAAAGGAAGTCATTTAGTTGACAAAATAGAATAATGTTGCACATTTGATTTTCCAACACCTACCTCCCTTTCATTTACTAAGATCAGATTTTTTTCTTTTTTTTTTCTTAAATACATGAGAAATGCGTCAAACACATCAAAGGTTGGATGTCAAACACTGTTGTAAACCTTAATGAGAGCAAATTGGAGTATGTTATACTGTACCAGCCTGTTCTGATTCCCAGGGCATCAAATACTGATGATTTTTGGGATGAGAATGTTTTGGTTATCCCTAGTCCTCTTAAACCTGCAGTAGGTAGAATAAGTTTGGCATCACTGAGCAAACATTCCATAATAACCTTTCAGCATGTTGTAATTCAAGTGTTCTGAGAGAAAACTAGACTTCTGTGCCTCCTCTTGGCTCTGTATTCAGGCTTTAAAAAATCTAGCCCGTGACGGGAGACTTTGGCCAATCACACATCATTTCAGAGAGAAAGTGTTCCTATTGGCTGTTCATTCAAAGGAGGCAACTGTAAATCACTCGTGAAGTCCAATCAAACGGTCAAACTAGTGAACGCTGATCAAATATGAATCAATATTCTGTCACTGCAATGCCTATTTCTTGCATAAAATGTTTTCAGAAACATCTTGTAGTGTACTGTTTAGCTGTCAAATGAGAACATTTGCTCTGGCTTCTGGGCGTTGCCTGGTATTTCCTCAACTGATCTCAACATGGCTGTCGGGTCACAAACTTTCTCATTTTACAGCTAAACAGTACAATACAAGATGTTTCTGAAAACATTTGACATTTCATATTTGATCAGCGCTGCCTCGTTTGATCGGAGTTCATGAGTGATTGACAGCTGCTCATAGACGGCAGGCTCCAGCTTGGCTCTGATTGGTTGTTTTTCTCCGGTCTGTGAAATCTTGCAGATGCCATTAGGAGCACAGGAGGACACAGAGGCACAGATTACCTTTTTTTCAGATTTCCTGTCTCATGCACTACTGTCAGGATATAGTGACTGTTTTGTAAAAATATATATTTTTTTGTCATATTTGCTCCATATGTACCTACATCTGCTAAAACTCCACTCTGTCCAGTTGCAACCAAAAAAACGTGAACAAAAAGAGAACGTATATTCTCTGCATTGCCCTTTCTTGATCGGATTCCAGCGCATTTTCCAAATTGATTTTAACACCTCACTGGCTTTGAAGGAACTTGTCTCTTCACATGTGTTGGATCTTTTACTCCTTAACTTTCCATTACATCTCTAAGGTCATCTGACCTTAAGCAGCAGGCTGTGGCCTCGGCTAAAGCCAAAAAAGAGATGCTTTTTGTGTTTTGCCTCTAGACTATAGCTAAGAGCAGATGTGCCCTGCTGTTGACTGAAAACACATTCACATCTTCAATGTGTTGGGGTCTGCCCAGCCTTATGCCCTTGTGTCAATATGTATATTTGTACAGTATTGTTTGTTCCGCATGTGATTTTATAAGCCTCCTCCGGAAACAAATTGTCCACCACATTGGTCAGCAACAGCCTCCACAGACTTGACCACAGGATTGAATCAACACCTCTATGACACAGTGTCAAAAAAAACAAAAAACTGAATATGATAAGCCTCATGAAGGCAGGATTTATTGCAGCCCGGTTGTATTGGATGTAGCTCAGTGCATCTAATAAACTGGCAACTCGGTGCACAATGACACAATAAACCATGTAAAGTTAAGGTACAAGTGAGTGGCCCACCCGACGGTTCAGGGAGCAGATTCTTCCTCGCACCTCCTGCTATATAAAACCTGAAGGTCTTTCGAGATAGCGGCCGTACCGCATCTCTAAGGCACGTTGATGTCGGTTTACAACAACCGTGAACTTCCCTCTGCCCTGCCAAAGGCTCAAATGTTCTGTATAAGGCCTGGCTCGCAGGATAAAACATTTCCCTCTTCGTCATCCTCGACCTCTTCCGCTATCTTCCGTAGAGTGCTTCAATACTTGCTTTTAAATATGTGTAATTTCCAAAATATTGCTTAATTATCGTATTACTATGATGGAATTAAAACAATTATAACCCATAAAGAGATAACAAAATATACATTTAATTTCAACCTTTAAAAAAAACTCCCATCAAATTAATCACAAATGCCTTAGAGCTCTTTAGTAACAGCCAACCTCATCAAATAAATGAACCTTATTTACATAAAAATAATTATTTGTGGTTTCATCATGTACACGCACACACAATCCCTTCTTCACACACACACACATGCCGTCCTTCGTGATCCAGTCTGCTGGGTCACCCTCTGCGCACTATTATTGTTTTTTGTTTCATGTTATCCATTCATTGCTTCTCACGCTGTTGATTTTCTTTTACCTGAATGCTTTTGTCTTGTCCAGAATAATGATTGTGCACAAAGGAATGATGCGACTACATGCATGGCGGCTCCAATGACGGGGTTGACAGACCAGCTGAATTGAATTCATGTGTCTGGTCTTCTTCTATCTGCAACCCTTTGTCTCTCTTTCACTCTTGACTTTTTCTCTCCTGCTTATTTTGTAATGTCTGTCTGTTTCAACCCTCTCAAATGAAACAAGGTTTGGAAAATTTTAAACGTAATAATAACCAGTTAAAACTGCCTAATTTAGTGACTTTTTATCGCTTCTGTATCATTTTTGAACTACCATGGTAGAGAGGTGACTAAGTCCCTGACATTTTAGAGGTAGTCCTTAATGACAACATCCCAGCAGTAAGTTTATGGAGGCTATAAAACTGAAAAGCATCTCATATGCTAGGAAATTAAATATACTAATTAATTAAAATAACAAAAAATAAAACTTGTGCATTAAGAGGAGTGTTTCAATTAGTTCCACCATGGCTATATGGCAATTTAAACGGCAATTACATCTGTAATTGTTTTATCCCGTTCTGCTTTTGTGTCTAAAGACTACTTGAAAACAGTGTGGATACAGCCTGTCATGAAAGGCACATAAATTCCAAGGCATTTAGTGTGCAATAAGTACCCCTATCTTAATTTCCACGTTTCATTTGTACACCGTGTATCCTGTACTGACTGCAATGTAAATGCATCTGTGTATAAATGCTACGGTAAGAGTAGATGACGTTGAATAAAAAGTGAGAAAGACCACTTATGGTGGGCGTGTTGTCAGGTGGATGGCCCAACAAACACACAACTTTTAACCAGGACACCGTTTTTGACCGGTGTTTTGTTTTGTAAGTTACATTGGTGACGATTGTCATGTGTTTCTTATTGACATTTGTGACATGTTTTCCGTAGTTGTTTCCGTATGTGTTTTACTTATTTTAAGCCCAACCATGACGTTTCCCTTTACCCTAACTAAGTGGTTTTCTTGCCTAAACCTAACTGCAGATGTTTGCGTGTCATTTGTATGCCACAAGAAAAGGTTAAAATGTGTACTCATGGCACGCGGATTGTCCGTGTAATGTTGTGTTATTTATACACCTTCACATGAGACCGGGTTGGGGGATAAAAAGTTGGACTCCCTTTTTTTTCATCCTTGTCCTGTTGGGTGTAGCAATGTCAAGTTTTAAGTTTTACCTAAGTGAACATGTTTAAGATTATGTTCATCAATGCCAACATGTGTTGATTAGTGCCAATTTGGCAGTCACAAATATATAAATATAAAAGGGATATTTTAAGTTAAGTCAAGTTGAGCTTGACTCCAGATCTCGATTCATTCATGAATGAATTAAAGGAATGGAACTGTTCTCACCAGAATAATCACAAACAAAAAAAACCTGCAATGGCCGCTACTAATTAAAATGCTAAAAAGTACATGTTTCTGTTTCTTCAGGATGTTGGGCTGAATGATTGGGCATGCAAAGCCCCAACCACCACGGTAGCTACTTTTAAATAGTTAAACGTGTCTAAAGTTAACCGAACTCTAACCATAGACGAATGACAAAGAGGAATGGCTAAGAGCTTATGGGAAGATTAACATGTGGAGTTGTTTTTGTGCTTTAATCTGCACAAATCCAAAACGTAATTGGTCTAAAATGCTCATAATATTAAGAAGGAAACATCTGAGCTAGCCCGCAGTGCAGAATTGACTATAAACTCCAGCAATCTGGTCAGAGTGAAGACGAGATAATATATCCCCGTTTCAAGGTGCACTGCTACTGTGTGTTGATGACTGTTTAATGAAGAGTAAGAACGTTTGACAGGTTCTGTGATTTTTGCTGATCAGTTTAGAGTTTACCGTGTGGGACTTGATTGGTGACAGCTGATAGAGCTGCAGACTGATAGCTTTGGATTGAAAATGCATCACTTTGCTATGCTTATAATGTATCAGGGGAAAAAAAAAGGTAAAACAAGTGAGCAGATCTTTTATCATAATCCTGTATGGCTGATAAATAATAGTTCTATATTGACACCATTGCTTATAAGTGAAGCTTTGCATGTATACACTGCAGTCACCTAATATGAGTTTGTACACAAATACATCTGGCATATGTCTGGTTTATTTTTTGGGAAAAAATAAATATATATTTTATGCTTCTGTGCTCTTCTTGTGCAAAAGGAATTTCTTGCCAAAGCTGAACTTTCTTTGATTTTTTTTTAACAAAAGTTTCATGTGTCAAGGGCGTTTCTGTTCTTTTGACCTGTGCTGTCGGTTGCTGTTTTGGGGCACTCACTGTTCATTTATCGCTACCTGTAGAGCTAACTTTGGTCAGTGATAGCATTTATCCCTGCAGGGCAGAACTAAATGCAGACTCAGAGGCAGGTTGATACAAAGAAAAATACTTTAATTAACCAAAAAAAGCCTATAAGCCAAGACACCCAAAAGCAGGCATATTCCAGGTACACAAAACTCCACATGACAACGAAGAAAAATTTGGAGAGAAAGACACAAGGAGAGGAGGGAGATAACCAGCAGGGCTGACGAGGAGCAGGTGAAACTCATCAGGGCGGGGCAGACAATCACACAGTTGGGAAACCAACAAAGGCAGGAAGTAAATGAAGACAAGACACAAGAGGAGAGGACTTTCAAACTAAAACAGGAAACAAATTATGTCGAACTTCATTTTACAGGTTTGCAAATTTCATAGTAATTAGGTGATAATTAACAGGTAACCTATTTAAAAAAAATAACCCAATATGTACTTCAAAATATATCAAAAATTACTCTATTATAAACATTATTTAATAATTATATTCCGCTATTTCCCAATAGCTGGTAATGTATTTAATACAAGGAAAATAATACAAAGATATTTTATATGCTTTTTTTTTTCCATGTCTGCTGATAAATAGATAATAAATAGCAAATAATATTTTTAATATTTAAAATAGGTTACTTGCTAATCATCACCTAATAACCATGAAATTTGCGGACCTGTAAAATGAAGTGTTACCACATATTATAACAAAAACCCTCAGACCATGACAGCCACAGCTGAAATTGACGTCGGTGGGTTGCATGCATCACACGCTACTTGTGACAAAAAAAAAAGACAGAAAAAACCCTCAAACAATAAGTCAGCTAACTTGAACAGATGAATGAATAATGTAAAAACAAAAACAGTTTTATCAGATTATCAGGCTAGATGTTCTTGTTTGTCTGTGAGCATGTCTGGTCTGTTTAGTCAGGGTCAGACTACATTCTTTTCCAGACGGTCGCAATGTCAGATCAGGTGATCACGGTCCTGCCGTGATTTGGCAGAGAGACATGTCACACTACACGCTGAACACCTTAACAATCATAGCTTGCGGTTGTTCATGTTCTGCATGACGTGCACATGCAGGTGGTGAGGGAGAGGTGGCCAGAGACAGACCTCTGGGATCAGACATGTCATCAACCATGGTGACTGAAGCGTCACTGAGCAAGATTTTGTGATCTTCCACTGTGATGCACTATTACAGGTTAACATGATTGTTGTGTCTAACGCTTTTTTTTC
The DNA here is from genome assembly GCF_043250625.1 of Sebastes fasciatus. NCBI lineage: Eukaryota > Metazoa > Chordata > Actinopteri > Perciformes > Sebastidae > Sebastes > Sebastes fasciatus. The sequence goes on from NC_133813.1 coordinate 11,990,233, forward strand.
AGATCATGGTTTCAGCAGTGTTAGTTTTGGCAGCTATTTTAGATTTAGTCTTACAAAGTCTAACAAAAATGCTTATTCGTTTTAATCACATGCTAGTCATTTTTAACCTTCATAGTTTTAGTCTAGTTTTTGGCAACTCAAAATGTTTTTGTCCAGTTTTAGTCACCAAAAAGTAATTTGATTTTAGTCAAAATGTTTTCTCTCTAATTTTTGTCAGCTGTTTTTTTATTGTTTAATCTTAGTCCTGTTTAGTCATCAGATTATATTGAACATTTCTCTCATTTTAGTCAAACTTATTTCACATAAAATTTGATCTTATCTCTGATGTAAAACACAGGTTGAACGCAGCTTTACAGTTAGTTTGAGTCCTCCTGGCTGCGCTCATTAATGATGCACGGTTCAGTCGCAGACCAGTCTACCCACCCAACATGGTGTGAGACAAGAAGGACAGAAATGGACTGAGTGCTGCCGCAACAGCACATCGTGTGTGTGTGTGTGTGTGTGTGTGTGTGTGTGTGTGTGTGTGTGTTTGAGACAGAGAGGGAGTGACAGAGAGAGGGGAGGAGAAGGTGGAAGGTGACAAAAATAAAGAAAGATATTGCATGTTTGATATTTTCACCGTTAGTGTTTAATGACCTCTGTGCCGCCTCGTCATCGTCTCGTCTTAGTCGTGGAATAAAAGGTTGTTTACAAACATATTTCGTCATACTTTTTGTTCACAAAATTAACGCTGGGTTTCAGTAAATGTTCAAGATCCTGCATGAGCCTGCTTTCCTCCTTTTCCTGCAAACACATCTGCGTAAATATGACACGGTCAGAACTAGTGATGTCAAATAAAAAGTGAGAAAGACAGCTTATGACATTAGTGACGTTTGTAACATGTTTTCCTTAGCTTATGTTGTTTACATAAATAGTGTACTAAGTTTACATACTTATTTTAAGCCCAACCGTGATGTTTTTCCTAAACCTAAAAAAAGTGGTTTTGTTGCCTAAACCTAACTGTGGCCATTAACTTAGTTTTGTTGCCTAAACATAATTCACAATGTTAAGCATGTGACACCTGAAAAGCCTAAAATGTTGTTCTATTTCTACACCTTCCAATGAAATAAGGTTGACTTAATAGAACTTTGCAAACATAATGCCCAAAACATTCAAGGACAAACATATTTTTTATTTTTTTCGACCTTGATAAAAGAATTAAGAGCTGACAAATATGAATCATTTTCTGAATGCAGACCTTTTTTTTTTCCAAATCAATGACATACACCAATACGCAGCAAAAATAATGTGTTTTCTGTTGTCGCGTATCTATTGTTTTCACTTAGAGCAAAGGGATGAAAGCTATTGTCAGGTGTGTGTGCAGTGAGCCCATCCTGAGGATAAAGGGTGTAATGTTCAGCCTCAGGCAGCTCAAAGTGGTTGCTGTGCTTGGCACCTGGGACCTCTGTCTCTCTGCAGGAATTGGCATGGAGCCGGCAGCTCCTCTAAGAGCCAGGTGTTGTTTTATTTATCTCAAAGCACAAGTGACCTTTCTAGAAGAACGCCGTAGAGAGACCTGCCTCTGAGGGCTGTCTGCTTCCCCTCTCTTCTCCTCTGTCACATACCCCCCAGTGAAGGATGAGATTGAGAGCCATCAGCCAGGCCTGTTCCCAGACTGTCACAGAAACAGACCCAACTTTTAGTTGTTTTACTATAAGACTGACTGGTTCCTTTAATTTCAACTTGAGTATGGATGTTCCCCCTCAAGGAAGAACCATTTGACTCTACAGAAGAGGGTATATATTTTGGCAGGTGCTCATGTTGTTCCATGTTGCCAGTTTTTGATGTTTAAATGCGAGATATGATTCACCTCAAGATAGGTTGCTGATCCAGCCTGTGCCTACCTTTGAAATTCAGAAAAACACAAGTAACAAGGAACAACGCTTTCCCCTTGACACTCCGATGGCCTGCTGGCGTGCCCGGCCGCTATTCTGTCTTTCAGAGGTTGTTGTTGGCTGAGTTTTCTTCAAACTAGAGTGAAGCTACTATAGATGTCATGCTAGCTTTGTCGGCAAGAACGGTAAACTTCCTTGTTCACAGGAAATGTGCATTTTCCGCTTGTTACATGCATACAATCTCTTTTCAAAATAAACTTCCCACATAGGTTTACTTAGCTTTTAGGTTTACTTACGCAACACAAGTACTTGATTAGGGTTTAGGAAAATATCGTGGTTTGGGTTCAAATAAGAATGTATGTTACATAAAATAAATGTTTGGTATGTTATTGTTATGGAAGTTTCGTAACAAAACTAAGGTAAAATAGGGAAATTGGGAGCGAGAACGGGTTGCATGGTGCCATATTTGGTCTACATCATCAGTTACTAAATACCAAATCACAGTGAACTGCCAGGTTGTTGTCACAGTCTGCTCTCTATGAGATTTGTCATAGAACGTCTACAAGGTTAAAACAAACAAAGATGGCTCCCTTTGTGCATAACATGGTGAAACCTGAACAAAAGCAGTCATGCCCGCCTGGAGTCACTCTAGTTCTAATCTCCCTCCTTCAGCGTTATAGCAAAGTTGCATTAGAATGAAACAGATGGTTACTATGGAAACATTGCACGTCCTTGTTGGTGTCTATGGTAGAACAGCTGCTATTAAACATAGGTAGAGTGATTTAACACAATCAATGCAATCGGTGTTTTTAACTTCAATGAATCCCGAGCTGATTACAATAGAGCGGAAGTCTAAAAAAGAATAAATATGTAATGTATATAAATATTTTTGTCAATTATAAGCCATTGTTTACATTCATATAAATAACTTAAATGGATTATGGCTTTTTATAGAATTCAGGTAAATACTATATTTTAAATATTTGCTCGATGTATGTATGCATGATGTTTTCAGCTAAACAAATCTTCATAGAAACATGGTTAGCAAATAATAAATCTAAATGTAGTGCAATTACTGAATTACATGACATTCTAATGTTTAATGATATAATAATGCTTAATGGCAAATATGACCATCTTGAACGTTTTGCCGACATTCAACACAATTAAGAAAAAAACAGCTTTAGTATCAATTGTAGGGTTTAGAGTTGGGTCATATTCAAGCTGTGGCATAGTGCTGAAACTACAAATTACTATTTTAATTTAGCCCCTTAACCTTCGTTTTTCCAACCACAATCCATTGCTTTGTATTGTTTAGATCTGCTGTTCTGAAATCATTCACTGTGTTGGTGATGAGAGGAGAGACTGTAAAGACATCCGAAAACCATTAACATATTACTATATATGACTTATAAAACCCCATATCTGGTGGCGTCATAGGAGATCTCAGAGATTGACTGTATGTTTTTGATTTTGAAAAGAAACAAATAATGAATTCAATAAAACTAATACAATTCATACAATGCCATTAAAATATGTTTAAGCATTCATAAAAATCAATATCAGCTTCCTCTGTGCGCTGGGAAATAGACACACGCCATACCTATTTTCATATCACAGCTTGATAAAGATTATAACTTTGTCTCAGCTACACATTTGCAAAACAAACTGTGTAAACATTGCAAAATGCTGACAAATAAAAACTCCAGTGAACACAACATTGGTTAGGGTTAGGTCAATCAGCTATCAGTCTGACAATGGATAAGCCACTCTGGGCAAGGGTCTATATTTGTGGGGTTCCGGTCAGTAGGTGATTTGTTAATGTTTAACAGTGGGTATGGTCATTATAATATAGATCCAAGACCAAACTGACAGAACGGTTGGACTCAGAGAAAAAGTTGCAATTACAAGTCTGTCCACTACTTCAGCGCCACGGACAGCACAAGGGGTTTATCAATACACAACACAGTTAAGCCCTGGTCGGGGCCATAGATTCTAACTTGCACAGACCTCAGTCAGATAAAGGATCAATGAGTCAGAGGTAGAGCGGGTCGCCCACCAATTGGAAGGTCGCGGTTCGATCCCTGGCTCCTCCAGTCCACATGTCAAAGTGTCCGTGAGCTAGATACTTAACCCCAAATTGCCCAAATTGTGTGAATGAGTATTTAGATTAGATCCTAATGGGCAGATTGGCACCTTGTACGGCAGCCTCTGCCATCTCTGATTGTGTGTGAATGGGTGAATGCTGACATGTGGTGTAAAGTGCTTTGAGTGGTCGGAGGATTAGAAAGGCACTATAGAAATGCAAGTCCATTTACCATTTTACCATTTATTAACATATCCTGCACTCTCTCTGCTACCAGGGGATGGAGAAGGTGGTGGCAGGTTAACAAGGGGCATGCATTTGGATCATTTCGTTAAGCAGGGGGATGGCATCCACCCTCAAATTGCCTATTGGCAATTTTCCATGGCTAAGTTGACATTTTATAAGCTACTTTTAAACCAATAATAAGATATATCAACAGACGATAGCGGTTGGTTCCGAAACTGCATTTTGGCCACTGCGCTCTGCCTCTGTTGCTCTCCACACGGACTGTCTAGCTGAATTCAACCAAAGCCTGCTCAAACATGATTGAACATTACTACTAAGACTACAAACAGAAATCCAATCACTTCCGATTCCAAAATCAAGACAAGTCCGCATATGAATGCAGGTTCTCTTCATAGCGATTAGGTTTAGTACACAACATTCAACAAACATAGGTAAATGTGACGTTTTTAGCAGGTGATCAGAAATAATCCAATTGAGTTCATTCAGTTATTTCAACCACTCTAATATTGGAAATCATTGGCAAGATGGATCTGTTCTAGAGACAGCACTATCATATGTCTAATGTCTGTTTTAGGTCCAACGAGATCACAATTAGGTGCATTAGCCAAAGTTTAGCTTGGATACCACTGCATTACACAAACAAGTAACTGTGTGATGCTAGATTATAGGCCAGCATTGTCTAGGCCAGAGGAAAATGTTACATTTCAAAGTACTAAAGACAAATTATATTTCAAGAAAGAGAAATATTTTTCCATTTCATCCATTAGCTCTAATGCGGTTAACATGCATTTTTCAGTGTTGCCGTGGAGAGTAAACGTGATTATCCACCACTAAGTGCAAATCAAGTTTACTTAGATAGACGTTTTATGCTTGAACAGTAACTACCTGGGTAATAAGTACGGCACACTTGCATTAAGAGGTGTCCAAATGGGTTGAGTTAAAAGCATGCATTACTGAAGAGTGTGCACACTCGCCTTTCATAGCAAGTGTGTCTCAACCATCTGTCTTTTTTCAAATTGTTTTGATTCGTATATTGCTAGATTGCAAGTTCACGTGATTTATCAGACTGCCATTTAGAGTGGAAATATTCCCTATAATCCGCACACACAAAGAGGAAACCATGGTCTTTATAATGCCATATAGTTATCATGACAAAAACAAAAAAGTTACATTACCAATGATGTTTTTAATCACTCTATGGTGTGTGAATTTCATTAGTTAAGAACGTATGAGGTGCATGCGCAGCAAAACATTAGCCCAGTCATTATCTGGCATATTTGTTTCGTGTGAAAGGTACCCCGTTGTGGCATTTCATTTGGTTTATATTTACAGCAGCTAGCTAATTTTGCTTAATGACTTTTTCTTTATTTAATGACTTTGCCCCGCTTACTCTGTCCATATCAATTCAGGGGTAATAGACCACAGTGAAAGTCGTTTGAATTCTAAATACCAACCAAATGAGCGCACCAGTCAATAGAGAAATAAAGCATTTCATGTTTGAAATGTATTATCCTGGGATGAAGAGTCATGCAAATTTATACGCTCTGTCTAGCCCCCCCTCTGTCATTTAAAGGCACACAAATACACACACCATTTCTACACGGCATTATTCTGTTCAAGTTAAAGATAACTGATAGCAGGACATCAGATAGTGTGTCGTCGAGGTAAACATTTTCTTCTCGTTTCAGGTGAAATAAGGTCTGAATGATTTATCACTTTTTAGAGGTACTCTCTTACAGATAGTTTACTGTTTTACACACAAACTTTTGTCTAGTGTAAGTTTAGTATGTTTTCAAAAACAATATCAGCACCAGTACTGTCAAGTGTATGCGCTATTATCCAAATGGAACTCAAAGTACCATCCAAACAAATAACCAACATTTCTTTCGGAATCTATTGTGATGAATCCCATAATAGTGTCCCCTACGGGCTGCAATGTTCATCACACTTCACAATATGAAACAACAATTTTTATAGAGACTTACTGCTCAGCTTGGTGTCCTAAAAATGATATGCCCATGCAACAAACTGCAATGTGAATTACGTAATTACGAATATGTTTGTTTTTGACGTATCACAAATACGCTTCTAATAACAATCCGTGGAAGTTTCCGTAGGGAACTTGAGTGGTCAAACATGTTTTTTTTTTACTAAACCTAAGAGGATGTCTTCCAAATGAAACAACGCAGTATGTTAATTTAAACAAGCAAAACTAATAGCGTGAAAAATACTGCATTCTCTATCAGGGTAAATGTTACCCGCTCACGCTTATATAAATGGCCTAAATGGTATACATTTTTTTATTTGGTTTTATCGTGACAATTTTTAAAATAGGAGTTGCTACAAAACACACTTTTAGGAAAAGTCAACGACAAGTGTTAAAAGTCACAGTAATCTAACCAATAGTAACCAAAAGTATCTTGCTTTGGGCCTAAAATGACAATCTTAAGGCTTTAACACCAGCCATGATAAAATGTAATGTCGCGCCCCTGCTCACCCATACTGCTATCACATAAGACGTTCTGGAATATCTTGTGTCAAGTATAAGTATGAACACTTATCTTGTCAAACTGAGTGGAAAAATCAGAGAGCAAGCATTCAGGGCAGAGAAAGCTTTCCTTTGTTAACCTAGCTCTCTTGCTTTTACGTGCCTGTGATAACTTGTAGCATCGATGATGAAATTTGTCATCGCGAGCATGCTGTGTGCAGTTTCTATCACACTGCGGGATTTTTGGTAGTGAAGGTCAAAACAGCTACCTCTCAGAGTCGTGGTAAAACAGGCAGTGTGTTGTATGTGCAAAATGCCACAGAATGCACAAGCAAGAAGAGATGGACAAAGAAAGAGAGGGAGAGAAATAGTTCAGTGCAGCAAGTGTCCACTCTAGTCCTGACAGAGAGTGAGCCATGTTGAAGAGCATTAGGTCTGAAGTTAAAGAGAGCACTGACCTGACATATCTTGGTGAGTAACTGTTGTGTGCTGAGCTTGATAAATAATGGAGCAGAATTTGAGCTCCTACAGATAAGGGCAGTGAACTTGCTCTCAGTATCTCTTCCTCTCACGGCGTCTTGTGCTGCGTCTGCCTTTGAGGATCCTCGGTGTCTCGGAGATGACCTCATTCATCATTACATCACAACTTTTGCATTTTTCATTGTCGAACGTATTGCATTAAACGTCTCTCTCTGAGATAGCCTGGACAGTTATTATAGCACAACGCCGTTGCATCAGAATATACATAATAGCATATAATGATTCTCACAGTAGCCTGATTTTTTTTTTAATTAAACATAATTCTGCCTCTGACTTTAATTGCTGCAGCCGTTATAGTGTGTGGCCACTTGTTAACATAGCTCATGTAAAGGAATGATTATAATGTGCAATTTATAGTGTGTATTCGTCATTAAATAGAACTACAAGAAAGCCCTCAATCCATTTGAATGTGAAAAAATCTGAATTTAGAGCACTTTAATTGTACTATAAGGACTGGAAAAAAGTGCTCTTGGATAATATTAAATCGTAAAAATGAAAGTAGTTCTCTTCGGCCCCATACATCTTGTTGAATTCCACAGAGAGGGGTAAATTGAGCACAGTGTGGAATCTCAGCTTCACATAATACATATTATTTGAGTCCAGTTCTTGAGGAAACAAATGGCCTCTCTCTCCCGCTGCTGTGTTTGTATGAAGACACTCTCAGTGTGTTTGTTTTGGATGGCTTCTCCACTGACCTCCATTGTAAAATAACTACAGATAAATAGAGAGCCATAGCAGCGACTTATAAAGACACCACCATCCATTCACACTAATATTATGTATAATATGCTCACACTGGATATCAGGGTTATATATCAGTTGCCGGTCTTGGCTGTACTTGCCCTGCTGCAGCTGCGACCTGTTACGGTTGGTTGAAGAAGTGGCAAAACAGTTTAAGGACGGACAAACAAATTGGAGCAAACCCTCCGATTTTATTCCAATTGAATTCCAGCTTCTGATCAAAGGAGACAAATTAAAACAAATTGCGACTCGGGTAAAGGACAGCGAGGAAATTAAGTGTTTAGAAAGCCGTATACTGTTAAATGGGGGCCTTGCATATTTTAGTGTAATTAAGGAATTAAAAGGGATATAACATTTTGGAAATAATTCCATTTCACTTTGGATTTCAGTAATGCAGCGGCACATAATCAACGTTGGTTAAGCTGATTCTGACTGATGCAAATTAATTTGAAGTATCAATTTTTATTGTGCTGCTGTCTTTCACGCAATTAATTATACTTTTCAACTGAATGCATGCGTGGGGATAGCAGGGATTGCTGTACGGTGGCTGACTTTTTATCTTTCGGATATAATTGTCTCTGTGAAATTGATTTACTCTGTAATTCCTTCACCACCTGTCAAATATGCCGGCAAAGCACATCACTGGAAATCATAACATGTTGAACCGTAAAAACAACTTTCAAATGAATAATTATGCATGTTTAATATAAATCATCAGCAATGTTATGAGAGTGAATAATTCCAATGAAATGGCACTTTTAAAGGCTGCTTTATAATATGACTTGAATTATTAATTTATCCAAGATTCCACTATCATTTATTTGATGCCAAATATAATGTTTTCTGCAGCACAAATGGAAATATTAAGCCCAGAAATGGTAATAAAAAGAGCATTAAATATTTACAATAACAAAATGATGTTATGGGTCATATTTTTCTTATTGTAAAGAGTTCTGTGATCCAATAATTTCACTTCACACGCCATCTTTGAATATAAAGACTGTCATGTTATTCATCTCATTGTGTTTCTGAGCCATATGTAGCTTCCAAGTGCTCATTTTAATTAGCCAATATGACGATTGTCATTTGTGCTTACTGTTTTGCCATTAGCCTTCAAAAATGCAATTACTGATATAAGCAATTGTCTGAGCATCATTAAACACAACTGGCTCATTCAAGACTATGCTAACTACGCAGTCAAGCACCTGATGTCGGTAGGCTTAAGCTAAATGTTTGCAAATGTGTAAATAGGGAGAGAAGACAAACTCTCTAAAGCTAACAAAATAAATAAATTTAGCTATCGCTGTATTCACGCTTTGCTACACGTTGTGGCTACCTGTTTTGTTTGTCCATTGATTTGCTACATAGCACATGACAACCTGATAGCTACGGAACAAAGACCAATAAAGCAGCATACATTGATTTTTATGGCCACTAGAGGGCAGAACACCCTGACAAATCATTGCCTTAACGTTACATGCTAGCAAACAATTCCCTCCTCATTGGAATCAACCCAAACCGTGATGTAACCTACATTTTACCAAGTAGTTTTGCTGCCTAAACCTAATGACATAGTTGTGTGCCTAAAGTTAACGTTAAATCATTTAAGCTGACAACCTAGTTTTGTAACCTAAACTGAACTTTAAATTGTTTAAGCTCACAATGTAGTTTTGTTGACTAAACCTAATGTTAAATTGTTTGGACTGACGACATAGTTTTGTTGCCTTGAACTTACGTTAACTGCTTAAGCAAATGATGTAGTTTTGTTGCCAAAAACTAATGTTAAATTGTTTATGCTGATGAAGTAGTTTTTTTTGCCTAAACCTAATGTTAAATTGCTTAGGCTGACAATATATGTTTGTTTCCTAAACATAATGTTAAAATTGTTTATGCTGACGACGTAGTTTTGTTGCCTAAACCAAACGTTAACTTGTTTAAGCTGACAACGTACTTCTGTTGCCTGAATCTAACGTTAGATTGTTTCCGTGGTGGCAGTATGCAGTATTAACACATTCCGTGACACTTAATGCACTGTTTTTGACGTATTACAAATACGCTTGTAATGATAGCCCATGGAAGTCCACATCGGGAGGAAGTATGGGTGGAACCTAACCAAGTAGTTTTCTTGCATTTTTTTTGTTTTGTTTCAATTCATAACATTAACCACATGTTCAAAATTGTTTAAAAGTGTGACCGTAAACGGAAAATATGTTAACCTCGAAACGTAATTGAGAATGCAGTTTATTTGTATGGGAACATCATTTTGTAGGAGACAGTGTTGCTGTGAGATCACGTTTAGCTGGTTTGTGGAAAGCCTTCACCTACTGTTGCTGGAACAAATTCGATGATAATGCTTACACTGAACAATACAATTAATGTTCCATAAAACCAAAACAATGAGCTAAACCCGGCTAACAAACACCATCGAGCTGCAGTGTTGACCCTGTATCTGTGTTACTTCAGACTTAAAGTACTTCTCCGTGAGTACTATTCATTATTTTATGCATCCAATAAGTCACATCTTATCTTTCTCCTCTCTCTTGCTATCTTTTCTTTTCTTCTGTCCTTCAGCACATCATCTGAATTTCCTTTCGGCAGCCATTTCTTTTCATTGTTAACTTACAGTAATTGTCTCAGGCAGTCAGGCTCAGCACTTTTAGGGAGCTATCTGACATAGACTGGAGATGCAAGAGAGACCAGAGGCTATGTGCACTTCAGTTGGAGTGGGGGGAGGGTGGAATTTAGGGATCGTCTGTGTACCATCACTGATTGTGCCTGCTGGCAAACAAAATAGCATATTCTTTTATATTAACAGTAGCTGTGAGTCAGTGACAGAGGGGAAAAAAAAAAATAATACATAGTGTCAGGAACAGGGTTACCTTAAGGCGGTGAGGTGGCTTACTTATACTTAGCTGGAATGTATAGCTAAATTATTCACATAATCTGTAATACTATACAATACTTCAGTTTTGCTAGCATTGAACATGCAAAAAAATGATGCTTTGAAATCACATAGAGCTTCAAGCAAGACCACCTCGGCACTACACATGAAATAATCATTTCATTTGCAGATCAAGCAAAACAACAACGCCTCCATGCATTCAAACTGACACAAAAACAATAACCCTCCCTCACAACTAATTACATACATTTACATAGACAAATCAGCTTGTTTTGCTTTTATGTATTAATTTGCTTTATACATTGTTTACAGCACTGCTTAGTAGGCTCCCTTGAGCCAAATCCAGCAGATTCTATTTCCTTTTTGTACCCATCAAAACTTTAGACAGTGTCATTACTAGGGCTCTCAATAAATTAAAATATTTAATAGCGATTAATCGCATGATTGTCCATATTTGATTGCAATTAATCACAAATTAATCACATTTTGTATCCGTTCGAAATGTACTTTAGACTTAGATTACTCAAGTATTTAATACTCATATCAACATGGGAGTGGGCAGATATGCTTGCTTTATGCAAATGTATGTATATATTTATTATTGGAAATTAATTAACAACACCAAACAATGACAAATATTGTCCAGAACCCCTAAAATGTACTGCATTTAGCATAACAAATGTATGCTCAAATCATAACATGGCAAACTGCAGCCCAACAGTCAACAACAGCTGTCAGTGTGTCAGTGTGCTGACTTGACTATGACTTGCCCCAAACTGCATGTGATTATCATAAAGTGGGCATGTCTGTAAAGGGGAGACTCGTAGGTACCCATAGAACTCATTTTCATTCACATATCTTGAGGTCAGAGGTCAAGGGGCCGCTTTGAAAATCTTCCTCACCAAAATTTAGCGCAAGTTTGGAGCGTTATTTAGCGTCCTTTGCGTCAAACTAGCATGTCAGGTTTGGTACCAATGGATTCCTTAGGATTTTTAGTTTCATATGATACCAGTATCTTCACTCGCAAGTTGCGTTAATGCATTCAAGTATTTAGTAGCGTTAAAACAAATGTGCGTTATCACGTTAACTTTGACAGCCCTCGTATTTACACATTAAATTGTATTGTATTATCACAGTATTTATACATTGCACAGAGTTACTTTTTATTGCTGGTGAGAAACTGTTAGTGAGAGATGATGCCTCCATTTTATCAAAGTTCTCAAGGACGGATACTGAATGCATGCATGGCAACTGTATATTTTTTTCATTGTGGTATATCACCAGCTGATGTTGACACCAGCTATGCCCCTTATTTAATAGTGTGTGCTCAGTTTTGGACTGAACAAATTCAAAGAAATGCAAAGACAACAAAATCCCTGACCTTGTCTGATCACTTCCTCAGTAAATGTCCCACTATGTTTAGTTCGGTCAGTCACTTTCTGGTTTGTTATTTTGCTCCTGGACGTGTGACAGTTCTGCAGAGCCATAATTAGTCTTGTTAGTTTTGCCTTGGCAGTACTGTTCCTTGTTTTCCCTCTGTACCCCGCTGTGTGGTTTTCAGTAAATCATTTTTTTGAACTAATAGTCTTTCTCTGTGGATTCTCTATACTTGGGTCCAAGTTTTACTCTGGTTATGACTCAGGAATCCTGAAGACTCAGCAGGGATTGACCCGGTTTCGGGCCTTTCAGTTAAGGCAAACACCACCGGTGAGCACCAGGAGCAATTGAAGTCCCTTGATTATCAATGATTAGGGTGACACTGGAGGACAAATTGACAAGCTACAGGGCAAGCAAGGCACATAGTTGAGAAAAACTGCCCAGCTCTTGAATAACACAAGTTTCTTGGCCCGGTTCACGAGCAATTAAGTTCAGCTTTTAGGTAGCCCTGTAGTATCAAGTCCGGTCTCGGTCTAAAGTCCACTTTTTTGAAGTCTTGCACTTCTCTTGGACTCGTGCCTTGTGGGACGCGAGCTTGTCTTGGTTTCGGGCTCAGCTATTTAGAACTAGTGAAGTTGTTCCTGGCTGCTGATTTGAGATCAGTTGTACAGAACGTTAACTGGTTCTAACAGTGTTTTCCCTATATGCATTCAACAGAGGCACAGAGCCGCCACGGCAAAAAAGGGAACTCTAGTTCTATGAGTGGAAGAAATGCAATGAGAGGAAGAGGGAGCGAGACGGCGCCTGGACGGGAGATGTGACCAGATTATCATAGTTTATAAAAATGCAGCGCAGTGACGATACAGCCATTTCATACACCAGTACTGTAAATAACACGGACCTACCAATTTGCATTCAACCCACGCTAGACCCGTTCATGTGAGTCCACTGTCACTGTTTGTCACTGTCAGTAGTTGTAGTCAATGTAGTCAATGTTGTCGTGCGCAATACAGTCTGCATCACAAAGAATAATGGACTAATGCATAAACAGATAAAAAACAATCCACTTTCCCTCCACAAATAGCCTACTTGTGTACTACACATATATATCCCGGGAAGAAAGACACTATAGTTTTAACACTGAATTTAAACTTTATCAATTGATGGTTGTTTTAGGAGGTGCTGCAGGACACGTACTTCCTCGTCCATGCTATTTGCATAAATAATAATCTCAATTAATAAATTGAAAATTTAATTTGAATTACAATGAAAATGTCCCTGCTTGTGGGCATATTGGGGGTGGTCCCCGACTGAAACGTCAGTAGCAAAAATCAGATCGACGTCAAGGTTTATTAATGAATGTGATTGATTGATTGATGTTGATCACCGCAGTGAGTTTTAAAACCAGACCAGTGCACGACGCCCAAGGTATAGCACTACAGCAAGGCTCGGCGTCTTCACTTTCTCCTTGGCCATAGGAAAGTAATTCTACCGCTGAGTTTGTGTTGAGGGCTCGAAATGGCAGAACCAGGTCAAGCAGCTCCCAAACAACATGCCAATCCTCACTGCTATAGCACAAACCCCTGTTCAGCATATGCATGCTGGCGTGTCTCACTCGTCTTCAACGCCTCCCGCACCTGCTCCCATTCTGCCGTTTGCTCTCATCGATCTTTGGCTTCTCCTCCTCCCTGGGCCCTTGACCCAAGCCTCTGTTACCTCCTTGAACCTGTGAAGTGTTTGCATAACCCAGAGACCTGCTGGCACTTCTGGCATATATTTACAGTAATAGTTTGGTGTCCTTATGGCCAGTGCTATTTTTACTTTATTATTTATACTTCTTTTATTTATTTTTTCAAGGATTTAAGAATAAATTCCATTTTGGTTCTTGAGGTGGATTTTATTTTTTATTTTTGTATGATGAAATATTACCATTTATCTCTAAGCTGCCTTGCAGCTATGAGATAACTTATTTAATTAGACTGTTATTGCTTAAGTTATTGCGCTTACCTTAACTGTTTCAAACAAATTGCATCCTACACGCCAGTCTCTCAAGTTATGTCCCTTAAGCGCTGCATATTGTTGGTGTCTCAAGTCAAATCAAGTGAAGTCAGTTTTATTTACATAGTGATTCGGATGGGGAAAAAAAATAAATAATAATGATAAAAAAAATAAGATTTTGTGTGTACATGATGTACAAACATTGTAAACTTGTGCCATTCTGATTGTCTATACTGTCATTTGACATAGATTGTAAACATATGAAGAATATGGATCTGGGAGGACAATCGCGCAACCTTTAAGTGTTGCCAAACTGATATAGGACCTGAGCCACACTGCCTCCTCTCCACAATGGAGACCTGGAAAGAAGACAGACTACACAAACAGAGACAAGGACAACCTGGTCACAAGGGAGGAAAAGAGAGACACACAAGAAGAGAGGCTAAAATCTCCTGGAGGACGAAGGTCCAGATTCAAGACATCTGGATTGAGGCACCGACAGCCAGGAGAGAGAGACGGGTCCCAGGACGGCATGTTCAGGACAGAGAAGCCTGAGTGAAAAGAAAGGACAAGGAGGAGAAAATAAAGAGAGAGAGAGAGGCACACACCTTGGGCGCTCAATGTGGTTGTGGGACAACAAACAAAGACAGTGGTTTTCAGAAAGTTTATACTATTTTCATCAGAAGGACAAACACAGACTATTGTAGGCTTAATAGATTCATTGAGACTGAAGATGACGATAACAGGTCCAAGGCCGGTAGTGATCAAAGAACAGAAATGAATTAGGATCTCTGCGTCAGCACTTGATAAAAAAATACCTTATCTTAGCTATGTTGCGTTGGTGAAAAAAATCTTTAATGTACTGATCAAACGAAAGGGGAGGATCAAACACAACACCAAGATTCGTGGCTGTCAAACTTTGATCTCTCCGTCGAGCAGGGCCAATGACCAGCATCTCAGTTATATGAGAATTTATGAACAGGGAATTATTTGACACTCAGTTTTTCACAGTAGACAGGACCCAGGCGTCTTATTTAATAATTTTGGAATGATCATTTGCCATCAATGTGTCAATAATCAATGTAAATCAATAATAATCAATGTGTATAATTTGGCCTAGAGGTTGAATATAAAGAGATAAATACCATTTTTATATATATATATATATATATGATCTGTGATATTTTGTTTATTTCCCATTATCACGAGCAACTTCATCAAACAAATACAGTACTGATGTGCGTGTGGACACAAACAATTAAATAACCTATATGAAGGCGGACCATTGCGGCGGCTTTAGAGGATACTAGAATCCTGGCAGTCCTAGTGTTCATTTTTCGTTGAACTTAAGATAAGTAGCCAACTACAGTAAAAAAACTTTGGTTGCCGTGGGTTGGTTTTCCTCCTGTACTTCCAATTTTCTTTGCCATAGCGTCTCTCTTTTTCAAACTCATTGTCAGCATCTGTGAAAAGAAAAAAAAAAAATCTGATATCCAAATCCCAAGGAACAAGTATCCAAATAATCAAATATTCTGGTCCAGCCCTACACTTCTATGTTACAGATAACCAGTGTTGACACTTGGTGGATATTTTTCATCACAATCAGCCCTTGGCCTGGACCAAAACATTGTAAGAACAATGGTCGTCAACATGCCAGTCTTTCCACGTCAAGCTCTGTTAGATGTTTAATCATACGTTAACAAACCAAGAAGCTGCAAATAGGCTGTATTTACAGCACAATATAAAAGGCACAGTGCCATTATCAAATTGCAGATGCTGGCTGTGAAGCATGGCTGCCTCTTCACTTCCTTCCTTATGACCAAACAGCATCTTCTCTGGATGAGAAAATAAAGGATGAGCTGTTATCATGAGTAGAACAGGAGGACCTGGTGACTATAATCAAATTGCCCATCTTAGGCGATAACTGCATTTGAGAGGGTTCAAGAGAGCGCATAGTTCAGGCAGCCTCCAGCATCTGCCACTGTCCCAGACTCGTGTTTTCTTCCATTCTCTCTGCCCATAAGGAAATGATTAAATTGCAGGGATTCATCTCTTAAAGCAAGAATATCTCTACCAGATAAAAATGAGGTTTACTGCATCCTGCCTGAAGTTCCTGGTGAAACATGACAGACATATTTAATTGAACTTTTCCTTTAAACGGTTCAATTTCAATTCCTCTGCTCTCACACATTTATTTACCTTTGATTCCTCATATCACAGATGGTCCACTGGTCCTCGGTTGGGTGTTGTTACTGAGCTGCCTCTTCTTTGCCTTGAACTTATTCAACGTTCTCTCAGCTTTTGGACTTCCCTCCTTTGTGTGGTTGGGTCCAGCATCCATTTCACAGCAGATAAGGGGGGTATAAGAATAAAATAAAATGATTATTGAGGAATTTAGATTCATAAAACTTTGCTACAGTATATATATTTCCTGCTGTATGTTGCTTTTGAAGGCTATATATTTACAATCTCTCTGCTTGTACATGTATAATCCTTGCCCAGAACAAGGCCTTTGTCCTCTGTCCCTAATGCTTTTGAGATTTATTTTATCCTTTGTTCTTGTTTCAAAGCTTTGATGTAAGCACATAACGCAAAGGATAGGCTGTCAAACCGAAATTCCCGCATCCCTATAATTTGGGCCTTTTTACAGCTGTTTCAGGCTTTCAATTTAGAATAGTTCATAAGAGCAAATAACTGTTAAATATTCAAACTGCAAAATATAGATTAATGTTTAGCTAATTGGTATTTTTATAAATACTCTTGTTTATATTTTTTGTCATAAATATATGCAATTCAACGCAGTTTGAGTCCTACTAATAATACCATTATAATAACATGATATTGTCACTTTACCTTTAAACATGTTATCTTTTTTTTTTTTTTTTACAAACTATTTTCATGTCTGTATATACAGTTTATATCCCAACCATGTCTCCTACATGATTATATTCCCATACAATTAAACTGCATTCTCAATTATGTTTTGAGGGAAATGCATATTCTACCAAATCACACTTTTAAACAGTTTTAAACACATGGTTAATGTTGTAAATTGAATAAAAAAAAATAAATAAAAAAAATGCAACAAAACTACTTGGTTAGGTTTAGTAAAAAACACACCATAGTTTGGCTTAAAATTACTACAGAAATGTGATAAAACACAATAAAAAACATCACAAATGAAATAAGTGAATAAACAGCGGTCTCTTGAGCGAAAGCGCGGTGTTTGTTGACCCTCCACCACCCCGATCTCCTCCCTATGGGGAGTTCCGCGAACTATCATTGCAAACGTATTTGTGTTTTGTCAAAAACAAACGTAATCCTCGAAAATATACATTTCCCTCCAAACATAATTTCATAACATCTCATCTCATCACACATATACATTTACTACATTACTTTTAAAATTCAGTATTCCTTTTTCAATTAGTGTCTACCACAAATATATATCATTTTATATTTTATCCCTGTATTTTATCTAAGATTTCTATTGTCAACGACTGCTTCTCTATAATTGTTGTGTGCATGACAATAAAGGAACTTGAACTTGAATGTACTACTACTACTACTACTACCACTACTACTACTACTCCCTTGTTAGTGGTGTTGAAGAGATGGTTAAGTCATTTCAGTGAGTGCTGCTCTCTCCTTGTGGGCTTAATGAAGATTTCCCTGCCTCTTTAAATCCTTCTTCCAGGGGTTCACTCTCCCCTCTGTCTCATAATTAAGTCAGTATATGAGCCGTAAAGGCAGAACTCTCCTGAAATAAACCCTGATAATTCTTCACCATCTGCTCCTCCGTTCTCCTTCTCCACTGCGGCCTTCCACCATCACAGCTCTGGCCACCCCTTGCTAGACTCCCTCCCACGTTTACAGGAGGGAGAACAGTACTCACAGTCAAAAAAATTAGTTATGCAGACTGTACGTCTGGAAAAAAACTTTTCTTATTTTCTGCATCTGTCATGGCCAACCAGATTTTTTTTTGTTCCATTAAAATCCCAACCCTCCTAACACACTTTCTCTTTCTCTCACATCTTTATCTGTTTCTATCACTTGAAGCACAGAGGGAGAACGAAAGCAAAGCTGACAAAATGGTCTGTCCACATAATAGTCGGTATTCATTAATTAATCATATTGTTCATTTCCAACCAGTGAGTACATTCAAGTGAAATACAGACAGTGTCAGGGGGACTACCCTGAGGTGGCCTATTTTATTTAAAGGCTTGAATATTTATACCCTTCTCTAGTCTGTACAGTACATATAGACATCCCAGCCGGTATCAGAGTTTAACAATTTGATAAATTCTCTTGAATTAAAGGACAGATTTAAATTTTTTCAAGTCTGTCTTAAAACAATAGCCAGGTGCCCATATGTACTTTGAAACAGTTTTGCTTGGAGTAATCATTCCTTTTGGTCATAAATACACATTTTAATTTTAAAGAAGTGTTGTAACCTTACTTGGTCTAGCATGACCAGTAGCTTATGGTGGCTAATGTTATGTAATAATGGCCCTATGGCCAAGACCGGCAAGCCAAAGGGTCCAAACTGGCCCACTGGATGACTTTGCAAAGTGTGAAAATTGCAAATAAATCATTAATTACAATTTTTCAAGAAAATGCACTGCTGTTCCTACTTGTCCACTGAGGGTTGTCCTAATAAGAGTAGCAGGCTCTATGCTGGTTATGCTATTGTAGGCACATACAGGCTACATAACACAACATCGTTCAGTGTAGGCTACTGTTCATAATAGGAGCCACCGGTGGACAATGTCTTTGTCAAAAAGGATAAAAGTGGACATAGAGTGTCAGGTTTTCCAAGAAAAATGGACCAGTTTCCATTTCTTCACAGAGGTAAATGGGAAGCCAGTGTGCAGTGCTCAAGGAATATCATATTCGGCGACACTATCAGACTCATCATTGCTAAAAATACAAGAACTTGCAACTGAGAACAGACAAGATAAATGAATTGTTGGCAGGTCTGAGGAAACAGCTGTTTTCAGTCGTAGCCAGAGGACATCAGCAAGACATCTCAGGCTGCTCATCGTCTGTTTTGTAAATGTTCATTAATTGTGAAAATTTTCGGAATGTACTTGTACTTCTTTACACTAAAAGAAAGGGAAACATTTTGACATGTTGTTATTTAGAGGTTATTATGCATTGGTTTTACTGGTCCGGCCTACTTGAAATCAAATTGGGCTGTATGTGGCCCATGAACTAAAATGAGTTTGACACCTTTGCTTCACATGGTTATTATTGTATAACTGCAATTACTGAGTCAGTTTGCTTATAACTCTTCTCTCCTTGTGCCACTGTTATGCTAAATTTTAGCATTTGCCACTTTATGGAAATTGTGTCTTGTGGCCAGCATTCGGCAAAAGTTACATATTCTCATTTTAAGAGATCTCTTCCTAACATGCTTCTAATGTAAGTGATGGGGGATGAAATGTCCTCATTCTGTGTGAAAATATTTTCCAAAGTTTATTTGAAACTAATGTGAGGCATCAGCAGTCTGAGTTAGGCAAGTTCCTGTCATTTTAGTATGAAGTTCCCCCTCAGCGTCAGCTAAAGTTTTAAATGTTCAGTATTTTTGCACAGAATGAGGACTGGGGATTTTCTCTCCCATCACTTACATTGAAAGTTAGGACGTTAGGACAGGATCTTTTAATAACCAATCCGAACAGGAGGGATGATTACAGCAAGCAAAACTGGTTTAAATGTCCAAAGGGGCACCTGAATATTGTTTTATGACATACTTTATAAAATGTGGATCTATCCTTTAATAACTCATACACACAAATTACTAATTTGAGCCCTCAAATTAACTTGTTCAAAATAAATTTTCAATTTAAATCTATTCTAAAATTACTTTGTTTAGTCCCTAAAATAAAATAATTTGTGTGCAGATATATGTGATCCCATACACATTCAAGTAATGTCAAAACAATGTGTTTGATGGCCAAAACTCAATATCTCAGTCCAAAATCAGTCACCATGTTACACAGGAATATGTTTGAAGCTAGCAGCAATAAGTTCTGGGCAAATGATAAACTGATACAATTTTGGTAATTTGATGGTACCTCTTTACTAAAATACAGCCGGTAGCTAGTGGCTACCATTCTGGGTGCTCATCCCTAACTGAATTGACCAACTAAAGTGACTTAACACTATAATTTAAGGACACAAATTAAGTAATTAGATTACATAAACAATCATGTTAAGGGTGGCAATAAAGTAAGTAGAAAAAGGCAGTCTGATAGACATTAAAATGCATTTAATAATGCATTTATTAACTATAAAGTGAGTCTGTTGGAAGAGTAATTCTTTTCACTTCTATCATTCAGTGGTCAGTCAGGGAGATACTGTTTTCAGATGAGTCCAGGGTCATTGCTATTGTATTATTGTCATTTATCATAAGAAACCTTGTGTCCACTTGTTTACTGCATTCTGTCCTCAAGCACTACTCTATATGACATCACATCATTCACAGCAGCTCCTTCAATCTCTTGTTGACAAACACAGTATAGCGTGAGTCATATTTACAAAAAAAAAAAAAAATCTAAGCGAACAAATTGAGTTTGCAAGCTGTCCCTCATAAGCATTTGTGCCACAAATCCTGATAGCTGCACAGCAGATAGAGACAACAATCACAATGAAGGGGAAAAAAAAATTAGGGCATATTCTGACTCATCCACGCCTTAATTTATTCAGTCTAGACATCTCTCAAGTGAGAACAATGTTGATTAGTCACTTTAAAATGCATTGACATTCAGAATAACGATATAGCAGCAAACAACGATGTGCTATGTAAAGATAGATGGAGTAAAGGCATCCTGAGCAGATAATTAAGTCACACTCCCTCTCTTTGTGTTGTAATCGAGGCTACTCTGCATCTGATTGGCTTACCCTGATATTCTTACCCTAACCCTAAACAATCTCACTCCTCATGCCTAAACCTAACCAACGAAGACAACGAGAACTAGCCAATCAGAGGCAGAATAGGGCGGGTCATGCCTTTGCCATAGTATGATTTGTAATTAGCCTCCAGTTCCCCCTCAAGTTATTGCTGCGTTCCATTTATCACGGAAATTGGAAGTCGGAGCTCGGAGTGACGTCACACCCAAGTTGACTGTGTTCCAGTACAAGAGGTTGGAAAACTTATTGGAGTTTCCTCCAGTAAAGTTAGCCATTGTTAGCAAAAAAAGTTGATCACAACACGTTACCTTGGTATTTTGCGCATACGAACACTGTAGCAACATGTCCACTGATGGAAGTTGGAGAGAAGCCTACTGTGTGTACAACTCATTTAATGAGATACAAATAAGACAGAAGCTCTAATAAACAGTATATTACTAGAGCTTTTTTTTTACTGTTGATACACAGAGCATGGTTTAGCCCCTTTAAAACATGTTAAAAAATATACAAACCTGCCCATTCTGATGCTTTAGAGCAACATAGGTAATGTTAATCTTCTAAGATCTTTAGTGCTGTGGTCCGTAAAGCCACAGTGACATACAATCGCTGTGTGCCTCCCTCGGGTGCAACTCTCAGTGAAGCATCTCACATCAGATGTGCCCAGGTGAAATATATCAATATCTGTGGGCTGATAACCGTTTAAGCCAGTTCGATCTCGCAGCGTCAGAGAGCCAATCCCTCACCTTCATTCATCTGGCATGGCCTTTCGTCTGCTCCTGTCTGACCCGGCCCATTAATTACCCTGCAGCTGGATCCAAACACTGGTGACAACATGCAGCAAAGCACGCCACAATAATAGAAACTGATGAGAGCTCGCTGGCTGTGCTTCTACGCTGGGCTCTCCCAGGCTAGGCTGTCAAGATTTTTATTTTTCGTCGTACATCTGAGGTGATGCCTCCCCAGCATCCGCCCGCTGCTCAGCCCTCGCTTGTATATGTTTTGTCAGGAGCAATAGGTTCATACTTCCCTGACGCTGTAGCGGCGGATGCGTCGTGGCATTTCGTGTGTGTGAATGCAACACAAACAATGACAAAGCCTTTATCTCTCTTGCTTGAGGAATCCAAGGCAAAGGCTCTGTTCTTTGTATCTGCCGCAGCTACAAATTTCCTCAAAGCCACTTTTGTCAAAGATTGAAATGGCGCTCTGAGACTTTGATGATAACTATGTGGAGAATGAAATCAGAAAAAAACTTTTAAAGAGTAGGCTTGGTGACTACAAAAGTTTGTCATTTTGTCCCTGCTGTAAAGACGTTTTCTTTGCTTGAGACTGTAAACGGGGGATGGTTTGTGGGAAATAGCACAAGGATTTTAAAAAGTACTAAATTCTATTGATATCACCATATCATCAGCTGCCTGCCTTTAAATAATACATACCTGTACACATCAATTGATCTATTGAACTTTAAAGTTCTCATAGAGCCTGTATTACGTAGTAAACAGCGATTGAATATCCATGTCTTAATGATTTGACTTAATTCCAAATTTGGAATTGCAGAAAACCTCCTAAGCCCAAATCATATTTTGCACATGATGACACAGCGTCTGTTTCAGCTATGAAAGGATTTGTTGAGTAATTGAAGGGATTGATAAGGATTAATGGGGAAGTCGGAGATCAATATCATTTCCAGCTCATTTACAGCACTGCAATTATTCTTTAAAGCAAAGCTCTGAATAATTTATCTTAATTGTAAATCGACCTATTGTAAGGAATAGGAATAAAACTTAGTGATGACAGGGAATCTTTGGTAATTTTGGGGGTATGGGAAACTCATAATTGCTTTGTTACTCGGTTACAGAGTCTTGTTTGCTTTCCGTTTATGAATAGATCATCTTCTACAGTACTCGGAGCACTTTATTTCAGTAAAACAAAAACTAATGTAAAGTGTTAGGCGGATGCAAAGGGAAAAACATTACATATTGCATTGTCTACAATAGCATTAAAATGTGGATTTGGAAGACTAATTTGGATAAGTAGTAGCATGCCTTATTAAAATAAATAATAAAAAAGAGACGGTGAGAGAATGAGAGTGTTGATTATCTTCATCTCTGGTGTCTTTATTTTTTGAGTTGTGATATGTTGCTGAACAATTAGGTGTATTCTGTTTATTTTCAGAAACAAACCTTTTCGAGTGGCTTCCTACCAGGAAGTTAACAACAGAAAAATCTCTCTTAGCATGTGGCCTGTATTGTGGTGGAGTTTGTATTGGTAATCATATGATTTTATTAACTTTGACAGGATTGACTGAACACAATGATATTAATGAACACTTTCTAAAAAGTCTGACGACTTTGTAATAAAATAATAATCATATATTGTCCTACTGATTGGTAGTCAAATAATGTCCAATAATGGACATTGAATCCAAACAATTGAATATTGCCATTGATTACCAAGTTGTTTTATTGTTAACAATGATTCTTATAGTGTTATTTTATTGCATATTTGTTGATGTTAAGATATAAGAATGATTGTTGGACTTATTTTATAAGGTTTTCAATGAAAATACAGTTAGTCATCAGGAAAATCCAAGGTGATACTGATAATAGTGTTAACATGATTCAACGAAGCCAAACTTGAGCACAACAATAGGTCAAGACCTTAACCGGAAATACTTCTAGGAAAACAAGTCAGTGATGGTTTGAAGAAAAATTCAAAAACAGGTTCCAAAGTCCAAAAGACCAATTATGCTGGTGGCCCAACCCACAGATGATGAAGATTGAACTACAGATTGTATTATATTTCTGATGTTTTTATAGGACTTTTCCTTTTATTTTATTCTTTTAAAAAAAATATTTAATGTTCATGAAATATGTAAAATGTTTAATTTCTAGGTTTTTACATATTGCTCTCGTCCATTTGAACAGATGAGTATTTTATTTCACTTTAATGTAGAAACATCATGTAATTTGTTAAAAGTGTGCTTTTACTGTAATTGTATGTTTACCATAATGGAGAGCTCCAGTGTTTGGTAAAAAAAAAAGAAAGTCTGTTCAGTTGAAAGAAAATTATTTCTGTCTAAGTTAGGAATTAAGAAATACTACTACTACTACTACTACTACTACTAATAATAATAATAATAATAATAAATATAGTTGTGTTCTGGATGGAATCCTTTTTTTCAGGAGAATAAATGAGTTACCTTTAAGTGACATTGAAGAAAAAATAATTTGGTTGTGCAGCTATAATACTTTGGTGGCTTAAAAAGTGCACACTGCTGACTATGTTTCATATTTATAATATCTGCAATCATTGAAGCACAGTTCAATGAAATGTAGAGCCTTTCACTTACTTAGCATTCTGTCAAAGAGCTCCAACATGACAGGATTTGATTTACCGTTCTGCAGAAAATACGGAAGGCA
Organism: Sebastes fasciatus; assembly: GCF_043250625.1. Classification (NCBI taxonomy): domain Eukaryota; kingdom Metazoa; phylum Chordata; class Actinopteri; order Perciformes; family Sebastidae; genus Sebastes; species Sebastes fasciatus. The sequence goes on from NC_133813.1 coordinate 12,014,816, forward strand.
GGGAGTGCTGACAGCTACCTATAAATATGGATAGGGCACTCAAACTGCAATCAAAGGATTCACAAATCATAGATTTTTATTTTTCAGCTGTCAATACATATGTGCAGGGTGTATTTTCCAGACCTCTCATGGAATTTTAGTTCTCTACATCTTTTAGACAGGGCCCAGCTGAAATGCCCCAAGCTGTAATCTGTAGCTTTGAATCTGCGGTTTAGAAAAAGTATGATTTTACTTTTTACTTTTTCACAGAATTATATCATCACTTAAACACACACTTGAGAGCTGGCAGTGAAACACACATACACACACACACACCGATTTCTATATTATCAACAGTGGACTACCATACTACTCCCACCAATTGTGGACATCTGTTTCTGGTCATTTTGGAAAAATAAAAATAGACTCCAAAATTTACTTTTAAGGTCTTTACCCAGGATATTACAAAAAATGTGCACACACACATAACACAAAGGTGAGTAAGCATCCACCTCACTCCTCTACCTCCTGCTTCCCCACAGATCTCAGGTAGCAGCCAGCTTGGCGGTCCACAGCAGATGGAAGCTAAGGCTTCCACAGACTCAGTCCGACCGGGTTTATGAAAGCACATTGGATCAAAAGCAGATGTCTGGAGATACCTGTGCAAGAGCAGACAAAGAAAATAAAGTATTTTATAAAATAGATATTACAACATGAGCCTGAGCTGAGCGCGTTGTACTCAGGTTTAGATCCAATGCAAAGCCCTTGCACTGGTGATTTTTTTTTGCGGATATCTGAAAAATCAGTGTTGGTTTCTGTGGTCAGAATCTATGGAAACAATAACCAAAACTTATTGCATTGACATGACAAAGAATCATGATTTTTGCATCCTTAATTTAAAAGTTGCCATTCAGCTGCCAACCTCCAATTCCTAGAAGTTGTTCAAAAAGCAAATTAAAGCACTGCAGCACACAAGCAATGCCAGCTAGATACAAAGTAGAGGTAGACAGATTAATCGGTTTGGACAATTAATCAGCTTGACGTTTTAGAAACTATTGTTATCTTTGGAAATGGGCTCCAATAGTGGTCGATGGCTGCGCAGCCTCCACCAGTCACGTGGTCGCCGTTTTGCATGGAGGCTCATACACAAAGCAATGGTAGAAGGGGAGAAAAAAGTTATTAATTTATTATACTGTATAATGCAACATTATCAGCTCGTCGTCCACAATACAAGACAGGCAGACAGGCAGACAGGGAGGAAATGGAATCATTGACTGTTACTTTTACTTACCAATTTGGCTTTCTCTCTTCCAATAATCCAGTCATGTAACCATCCATTCTTGAAATGAAATTGTAAACTTTAAGATCCTCCTTAACCCGGGAATATGCAAGAACATTAATGGTTTCTAAGAGTGGCATTTAACATTGTAACATGACGCACAACAGAAGTAATTATGGCCAGTCATAAGCCAGCGTATCGCCCATTATAAATAAATAGAACATATTCCAACGATGTTATCCGCCAAATCAGGATATTATCTTACAAATGATTAAATTCAGAGTGACAAAAAAATGATTTATCAAAAAATGGCGTGTGAAAAAGTAGTTGAATAGGGTGCTGCAGAAGTAAAGAACATAGTGGCCAATTAATGGCTATCGGCTTTTTCCTGCTCCAAACTATCATTATTATATCGGCCTTTAAAAAACGAATATCGGTCTACCTGTATTACAAAGCCTCCTGCAGCGTGCTTTTCAAAACAAATTCGGTAAACAGGAAAAATATTCCAAAGCACGAGTATGATCCTTGAGCACAGCTATAAAAGATGAATGAGTAAAGAGGAGAAAACGATGAATTCACCTGTGTGCAACCCTCAAGCTTTGCAGCAATGGAGCGAGGAGGGTTCAGAACAGACAAGCAGTGTGCTAAATATCTCAGTGACAAGTGGAAAGCTTTGCGCACAGCACGTACTTCAGAGCTGGAGGTGCTGGCAACTGCACGATGTACCTTAGTCAGAAAAGATAAACCACACGTGTTTGTGGTAGTGACTGCACACTCAGCCCAGACTCATCAGGCTCATGAAAAGGTACAATGGCCAAAGGCTATAACAAACACTTGTGGCTCATCTTCTCTGAATATCTGAAGGATGGATGCCATATTCGCTTGTGCTCATGGCTTATTGAAACATTTTGCTTTGACAAAAAGTCATATTCTGAAAAACAAAACAAGGTGCCACATGAAAGAGCCAATTAAATATATTTCATCTTAAATGGCTGCTTTCTATGGACAATTTTAAATGCCAAAATAAATCAATTGTTTATCTTTGTCATTAATGTTTCATATTGGAAGAAAAATAAACATCAGCTGTCCAATCACAGCTTGGGGACGGGACCATGGTCAGACAGCCTCCACATTAAGCCAGTTTATTGTGGGCTAGATAGCCTGAGGGACACTGCTATTGATTGTACATTTAGTTGCGTTCGTGATTGACTGTGTAGACTGTGCTGCAGGAAGCTGTACAAACAGACACTTAGAGGGATCTTCCACCCAGCGTCCCACCCCCCAAGCTGTGATTAGACAGATGATTGTTTTTCAGTTTGGCATGGGTGATGGGTCTCCATCTCAAAAAAGAAACAGCTCCCTTGTACATTCTCATGACAACTAATGAAAGTAATTTGCATATTGGCAGATATTGTCCTCTGCCGGACAACACTGGCCATGTATAGTTCACAACATGTACTTTTTTTTTTTTTTTTTTTTTACATTTTATGACATACCATCAAAGTTACAGGATAAGTCTGGTGTTATTCTATAATGTTGTTATTGCCAAGAAATCTTATAAAAGCACCAAAACAACCAGTTTGTTAGTACTTCTCTCAACACATACATCAGACCGGCACATTATGGGAAAAAAGTCAAGGTCACGCAATGAAAAACGGAAATCCCATAGAGTTCAATGCAATTTGGCGTATATTTGGATTGCAATTTTGACAAATTTGTATGCATTCATCTCTTGTTATACAAACACTTGTTTTATACACGTCTAATAATTATTTTTCAAGCTTGCCTGAACTTGAGCATTCGCGATAACTTAATAAATTTAAGTTGATCGCCTTCATGTCATTTTCACAGGATTGTTTGACAATAAAACAAAATATTGAATATCATCAGACAAACAATAATATGTCTTTGTATGTGCTTGCAAGCGCTGCTGATGCAAACTAATGAAATGAACTAATTTGCAACAGAAAGCACATTTTGAGACAATTCTAATGGCGTCTGGATTACATTTTTTATCAACAAAACAAAGAAATGTTTGTAATGAATGTATCAGCTAAATTGCAAAAACAGTTATTATGAATGTATCAGCAAAGTGTTCACTGACAACATAAATACATATTGTTTCCCTGCAGTATCCCCTCTTGCAATACAACATTCACTCTTAGAAAGTCGTGCATGACTAAAAGTTTGAATTGTGTTTTTTGGGACACAGTACTTTTTGAAAAAGTGAAGTACGGCAATATGGAAACAGTATGTACTGTATTGCCATTTAACCAAATCCATAATATTTTTGGGTGCCAAGGTTATTTTTGTTTCCACAGACTGATATCACCCATTACTGGGTTTCCAGAACCTGTGCCAGGGCCACGTCTGACAAGGGACAGTGACATGATTGTGACTGTAATGCAGATCTGCAGACTTGAAGGAGGATCTCTGTAACGTCCAGTCTGGCCGGCAGTTGTAGCATCCCTCCCCAGAGTGGTGACAGCAAGATCTGCTGGGAGCTGACAAGGCAAATCTGACTCACAGTTGCGCTGCAGTCTTCCCGCCATGCTTTCCAAATGCAAATCACTATATAATGCATGTTTCACGATGGATTAATCTCGGAGATTCTGCTAGCCAAACTCGCTCAGAATCAAAGATAATATTGAAAAAAAACATGTATCTGATGAATATCTTTGTTTAATATTACACTGTATCTGTGTGGTTTATAATTTGCTATTCTTACACTTGCTAATTTGGCTAACATAGCGACTAATAGTTGAGATATAGATGGACATTAATGGGAATGCCGTTGTTTGACCAGCTCCTTCCCAAGCACAAAAAAAAGAAGCCATTCATTCATACCGTAGCTATAAATTGTGACAGTTCTTGCAGTGCCGACTGTATTTTAATGTCAGGTATGCAGTTGTGTTTGGATCATTAGGCAGACTAAGGAGCTTAGGCTAACAGCCAGGTGAAGGCTTAATCTCTAAGCTGGTTAAAGGTTTCGCCATTGAGAAAGCCAAATGCAAACCATGCTTGGCACTGTATGGCAGGGTGTCTGACAAGGAGAAAGCCAAGTTCTCAACCAGTATGAGTGTTGACCTTCTAGTTTTACTGGACTGCACAGACCACCAGCACAGACTAGATGTACATTACTTGTAGAGACGCTTGTAGAGACCATTTTTTCCTTCCCAATACCGCTTCCGATACCTGGACTTGCGGTATCTGCCGATACCAAGTTCAAATCCGATACCAACGTAATTAAATCAATTATTATCATTATTATTATTTAAAAGCTTGTTAGATTTCCCATAGTGAAATATTGCCAATGGCTGACATTTTACACTCTCTACTATCACCGCACTGTTGTAGTTTACTAACGTCACTTGACAAACTACCTGCAATCAGTTCTTCTTTGCTGATCTAAAACAGTACTTGCCAGTGGCATCCATGATACATCCAGGGCAACAGCACAGTGAAGGCTACTGTTTTGGAGCGGTGAAGAACAATTGATTTGCGGTTAAACAAGTTGATTTTTTTCGGGGTTAATAAATTATGATATCGGATTGGTGCATGAACTGGCGTACTCTCCGATACCCAATCCTGAATTTTGGGCAGTTTCGGACACATTTCCAATACTGGTGCCGGTATCATAACAACTTTAATTATTAGTGACAAAATGTTCGTTTTCTATCCCGTCTGTCTTTTAAATTGTGTATGCCTCCAAATGATTTCTGGTCCTGGCTCTCTGGTATTCAGCATTCAAGTAAATAAAACATTAATATCCATCTTGAAAAAAGATTTTGAACATGGACTTCAGCACAAAATACTCATCTGCTGCTGTCCAGCTTGAATGAATATGAAAGGTCCAGGAGGGAAAAAAATAGCAAGTGAAAAAACAGACAAAAAACATGTGTTCCTCCTTCCTTTAGGAGTATGGGCTCTAGGCTTGGATGACAAATGAAGTTACAGGTTTAAGGCAGGAACCATGTCAGTCTTTACGTTAAAAAAAGAACTCATTGACCCGTGCTGACAGGGTTAGGCTGGGTATAGTGTTGTTGCGGACGGAGCACGAGCGGTTTTAGACAGAGAGGGTGTCAGGCAAGCACAGACAGGTCATTTCCCATCCATGTAGGGGGCCAAAGCTGCAGACTCAGCAGTCCTGGATTCAGATGATGATGACAGCTATGGATGCACCCGGTTGGTTCCTCCACAAGGCCATTCCTCCTCATCAGCCTCTCAGAGGGAGAGTTCAGCCGAGTCAGCACAACACAGATAAAAATGTCGCTGTGTGGCCTCCTCTCTGTGCTTTGCTCTTCCATTCTTCTCCGCGGAGCAAAGGAGAGTTATGCATTTGCGAGAAAGAGATAGAGAGTGCAGGAATAGAAGACAGAGACAAAGGAAGTGAGATCAGAAAGGCTATCCTTGTGGGACACACTCGCTCCATCTTTCTCTCTTGCAGCTCCTGTTGCTCATCAACATGGAGGAGTACATCTGTGATTCTGGGTACTGACATTAAATCGCATTTCCAATTGTCTGTAACAATATTTTCAACACACTCTGGTCACAGCATGCGGCAGTAATGGAATTCAAACGACAGTGAACCTTCCATTTCTACGGTTACACTCAAGAATTCAAAGGTCTCAACATGAGCAACGCCTCATTTTGTCAGACGATCACATTCACTTTACACAAGCCCTTTGGTGAGAGTTCTTTTATCTTTCATCGTTGGGATGTTTTAAACATTTGATTTAGCAGAGTTCTGACTATGACTAGAATATGAAGAGATAGCAGAGTGAGATAAATTAAACCTCTTAGGGTTTTCCCAATTTTGATTAATGGTTTTGGTCTTAATTAACTGGTTACCGTCAAACTATTGTCCCACCCTATCATACCTAACTTGTATGTGATTTCATGAGAATAAAAACATCTTTTAGGAGTGGGCTATTATAGGTTGTCATCTTTTTTTTTAATGAAACAAAGCCAGTGAGATGCAGTTGTCTCACAAATCAACTTGGTCTAGACTTTCTCCCCAATCTGTTTGGTATAGGTATCAGGGCTGTGTGGCCCCCCTCTGATTGAAGTCAACATGTGAGAACAACAGAGGTGTTTGTGTTATATGCAAATTAAAACAAAACAGTCCACGTAAAGAATGCAAATGACCTGAAGAAGTCACACAAAAAACAGTTCCAAGTTGCTAAATTTTCTATGGCAACAGTTTCAAAAACACAAGACTGCTCTCTCTAAACTGTTTGATTGAGCCAGTGGAGCTTTTTAACAGCCTGAATTATCTGGATGAGCCTGCAGTCTGAAACAAACAGAGCAGGCTCACCTCCAACTAAAAAAGTATGTTTATGTATTGAAGTACGAGTAAAAGCTCACAGAACCTGAATGCATCTGAGAAATGAGTCCTGTTTTGTGTTAGTTATAGCTTGTGGGTGAACCTGTCACTCACACATTAAAGATGATGCCCATGTAACTCCAGATTTAGAAACCAAAACATGTATTAACAGTTCAGTACCAAGCATCCAAATCAGAACATAAAGGTGGAGAAAGTAAAGGGACAGCATGGTAGCAATGAACAGCTGTTGAGGCTGTTATATTTCTTGGAGACGTTCGCAAGACCACCAGCACAATTAAGAAGTTAATTAAATGCACACTGTTGAGTTTATCTTGAAATGAAAGGGAATAAGAGACCCTCAGCCCTGATTTGGTTTGTGATATAAATGAGGAGTTGATTAAATCAGCAATTGTCTGTTCTAATTTTTCTTCTTTTTCATTAGATTAATTGAGGACATTTGGGATCAAAGCATCATCAGCCACTTGTCTGCATCTCTATATCATACTTTTCTCTCTACTTCCCTGTTCTCTCACCCCCTATGATCTCTTCCATAGGGATTTCACAAGAACTGATGCTTCTGTACCAAGTCGATACCAAAATTCTGAAAATACAACGGTTCTCGTTTTTCTACAGAACCGCGAATCACGCTCGAGACAAAAGGTGACCAATCATCCCAGGAACGATAGAAAATGTCTTTGATAATGCTACATTAGCCATGTTTCCATTCAATTGTCAAGCGAAATTAAAGCAAACTTTTGAAATGTCGGGAGAAAAAAAAAAGAAATGGAATTAGGCACATTTCCATCAACTGGTTTGGATTGAATAAACTCTACATAAGCCTAGTTTGGTCAGAAGTTGGCACTTTAGGCTACGCATGGCTGTAACCCGCCAGTGAACAGAGTAGAATAAGTAGAGGTTGGGAACTGGAAACAAAACAAGTCACCTTGACTATCTAACCTATTATCTAACCATCTATGAGAGAACATTGAATTGATCTTTCATGTCACTTAGTATTAATCATGTTGCATGCAGTCCAGAAACAAAGACAAGCATTTGCACCTTATGGGGAACAGCAGAAACAGCTGATCAGTCATGTGAATTAAAGGTTTGCTATGTCAGAACTTATTTGGCAAAGGCAAGAAATACCTCAAGTGAGCGTAAAAACAAGTGACGGTAGTTTCATCTAATTTTGCCCATTCCATACGGCTATTCTAATGTGATATTTCAAAATGTGCATTAAATATGTGAATGGAAGCACAGCTAATTTGAACATTAAGTCTGTTTTGAAATTGGCATCAGGAGAGCTAGTGACGTTAGGGCAGCACAGTCCTGCTTGGCTAAATAATGGAGCTAACACTTACTGAGTGTGCATTGAGTTATATCGTGATGCATTCAAGATCAGTTTAGTAAAAACAGTATTGGGTTTCATGGGATTAATAATAAATTCACAAAAAAAACAGTATGCAAACGATAATAAAGGACTGTATGTTAAAGTACATGGGATTTGTTGTTTCTGCGTTATTGACTTGGGTATCGTGAATCATGGAATTTCATTGGTATTGGTATTGACTACTAAATTCCTGGTATTGTGACATTCTTCCCTATGGTGTGCTTCCAAATTTGGTCTGGCCTGATAGCAAGAACGGCATCACAAGACACCGCTCCACCAGTTAGAGGTGAATGATGTTGGCCCAGTATCGACTGAGCCTGTCACGCACTCTGATGACTCACGTTAAAGCGCCTTTTTGACTAAAAGGATTTGTAAAAGATCTGTCACTCACAGAGCGTTTCCATTCCTCTATCCCCGGTGGTGGGTCTCTTTGGATGAGAACAGTCGAACCATTATCTTTTCACTCTTGACTTATTGACAGGATGCTTGGAGGAGGGCTAAATGGAGGTTAGCCAATCACAGCTATTAAGGTCAAGCATATAAATATACACTTTTTTGACATGGTGATAGGCAGCGTGATGGGGCCAGGCTTTATTCCCTGCTGGAATCACATAGAGATCAAAGCAACTCATACACTGACTGATGTTGTCTTATTGAGAAAACGGCACCCTTTTGATGTCAAGAGACAAAGACTAGTAGAGCTTAGGGAGAACAGTTGGCAGTGCACATGTGAGAGTGGAAAAGCCCATTTACAAAAGTACATCAGCAAATCATTCAACACAGGTCGGCGATGAGTCAGTTTCACAGCAGGGTGTCCGACTCTGAACGTCGCACTTTGCCTCTGAATCAAACAGCTGCGATGTGATTGAATTTTGCTTCTCACATTTCCTGAATTGGTTCCAATCCTAGTCGGTATCTGCATGATATTCACAGACCTGCCGTTCACAGATGTAAATAGAAAACTGCATAACCTTCTTATCAATTTAGCTCCATCCAGGTTACAGTGCATTAATTTGTACAACAAGAAAAACAGGGGTTCATGGTAAAACTATACTCATACCAAAAATAATTTTGTCAGTGCCTATATAAGCATCTTAACAATGATTCATAATAAATCCAGGTGAAAATCGGTGCAGTCTCTGTGTTGCTGTCTTGGTGTCCCCAGGTCGCCACAGAGTCTACCAGTGGGCGATCGGAAATTTCAGAAGTTTAGGCTACTAATGATGTTTTCTCACTTCAGAGTCTGTATCCAGCTTTGTTTCTCAAAGTCCAACTGGAATTAAATTGCATGTTCTTTTTTTGCCTGCTACAGCATACATATCTGCTCTGTAAATCACTTGTCCTGTGTGCTCCTTTGAGAAAAACAAAATCCAGAAACCAAAGGGACAAAATTTATATTTTTTCATACAAGAGCCACAGAAAATGTTTGGGTAGTAGCACTTCCTGGACGCAAAACGAGTTTGTTTGAGGTGTTATTTGGATAAAGATACATGTAGACACAAAAATCACAAGAAAACTCCAAGGCACTCTCTTTTGAAACAGTTAAAATGCCTTTATTGTAGGGCTGTCAATCAATTAATCACGATAAATGACATTATTGTATATAGATGATCACAATTATTTTTTAAGGAATCGCACATTTTTTATTTGTTAAAAAAAGTACCTTAAAGGGAGATTTGTCAAGTATTTAATACTCATATCAACGTGGGAGTGGGCAAATATGCTTGCTTTATGCAAATGTATGAATACATTTATTATTGGAATTTAAATAACAACACAAAACAATGACAAATATTGTCCAGAAACCCTCACAGGTACTGCATTTAGCATAAAACAAAATATGCTCAAATCATAACAAAGCAAACTCAAGCCCAACAGGCAACAACAGTTGTCAGTGTGCCAGTGTGCTGACTTGACTATAACTTGCCCCAAACTGCATGTGATTATCAAAAAATGGATATGTCTGTAAAGGGGAGACTCGTGGGTACCCATAGAACCCATTTTCATTCCCATATCTTGAGGTCAAAGGTCAAGGGGCCCCTTTGGAAATGGCCATGACAGTTTTTCCTCGCTAAAATTTAGCGTAAGTTTGGAGGGTTATTTAGCCTCCTTCCCGACTAGTATGACATGGTTGGTACCGATGGATACCTTAGGTTTTGTAGTTGCATATGATACCAGTATTTTCACTCTAGCTTTAAAACTGAGCCCGCTACAATCTCCAAAAAATCAATTGCAAAAACGTGTTATTATCGTGTTAACTTTGACAGCCCTACTTTATTGTAATGTTACAGTCCTGTTAGACCTAAAAACCAACTCTGAACCATTTCGGCATCAAGCTTTCGTCAGGGAATCAATCACCTGATGGAACAAGTAGCCATTTTATAATGGTATTCCACCAATAGGACTCATCTACTTGGGCATGTGTAGGTAGTAGACATTAAAAAAACCCATTAAATGGCAACATAAGAGCCATAGACTTTGAACAACAACCACATTAGTTTTCCTGCTAAAGTCTCCTTCTTATCTCTTACAAACACAAACATAGGTCTTGTCCTGCACCTTAGCTTGTTGAACAAGCCACCAAACAGGGAAAAGTGCACAGACACCTAATAACAACATTGGAAAGTAGGCGGTTTCCGACAATGTTTGATGATGTGACAAGCACTTCTACTTCCTCCTTTGACACTTAGGCACACAGTCATTATTCTCATGACCACATGAATTTGGCTTTATTAAAATGCAAACATAAATCTTGAGAAAATAAATAACCACAACTGCCATTACTTCTGGAGCTTTGGATCCTATTACATGCTCATCCTCAGCAGAAGGAGTTTGCCTATAGAATTGCAAACATAGATTGGTTTCAGAGGACAGTGGTTATTTTTATGATGAGGATGGTTTCAGTAGACTAATTCAGTGAGACACCATTGTCATACAGAACAAATATAGGCAAATGACCTTCTCTCATAAGCAGATGGTCAATTTTTTGCGAATCTATGTCACTGATAAATGTTACATTGCAGGCAGATGGCAGCGGACAAAGTTCTATCAAGCAGAAAATGATACAAGGTATTTCGCAGAGCTGCTACAAACAGATGTTTTGCTCTGTTGTCACCAGCAATGACCTCCTCAGACACATTATCATTAGATGCCAGCTCCTCTGACTGTGGCTGCCATCTTGAATTAGTGACGGCCTAGCGTGCAGAAGGCCTTCCTGTCTCCCTGTCATCTCTATGGAGACAGAGGAAGTGGATCTCGCCCACAGCTAGTGCCCACATTTCACATCTACTCAGCTTCACGCCACACCATTCCTGTAAGCCGCCGCGGAGCACGATTCCGCACATGAAGCCAAGCAGACTTAATAAACATGATCAACTCTCCCATCCCTCTCCATTTAGGGCTTTAAAAGTCTTCAGATGGTCTAAGTACAACAGCGGGGGCAGCAGTTTGGCTGGATATGACATTGTAAATTGAGGCGTAAGTGCAAGCAAGCATATTTGTAATTCAAATTTCAGTGTATTGCACCAAACATCTCCTAAACTATTACCTGGCATGATGAAAAACTCAGATGAGTTACAGGAGACTGTAAAGATGATTTATTTCAGCTCTCACCATGACCACTGTCCAGCACTGCTAGCAGAAACCAATGAGGTAATGGACGGCACATTAAGCTGAATTTAAATTTAATGCTTTTTGATCAAAAGGAGAAAAAAAACGAAAAAAAAAACTGTACTCTAGTCTGCGAATTAAAGCAGAAACAGCATTTGAAGATTCCCAAAGAATATATTGCAAGTCGATGCATGGCAATTAACATATGACAAAGTGAGAAAATGGCACATAAAACGGTAACATAAGTAAAAGTGTGTTCATTTAACTATGCTGATGAAAGCAAGAGTGCTCTATGAATAATTGGTTTGTCACACATGAAAACTCCTGGGCTGACTTCTTTTCATTACATTTATTTAGATCTACTTCCTTTACGCTCGCATAAAACAAGGGAGAAAAAAAAAGTGAGCGAAGCATTACTCGAAGGTAATATGACAAGCCGCATATGGCACCGCAATGAGGAGAACAAACATAAAAGGATTATCGTTTTGACAAGAGCTGTTCGATGCAAATCAAAGGAGCAGGAGATTGATGGTGCGTTGAAGGCAGTCAAGCTGTATTTATGTATTCATCATGACATTTAGCTTCCCTCAGTTTCAAAAGGCTTTTTCTACTGTCACTCTCAAGGAAGTTCTCCTCATTTCCAAGGGAGAGTTCACCCTGTTTGACATTTGAAGTCAGTTCGATGGGGAAACTCCAGGTGGAAAAGGCTTAATGGGGATGTAAGTGGGTGAAATATGAACTGTGCAGGAATGGGGAGTTCACTGCTTGCCAAAGAGGTTATAATTAGGCATGTTTTTTGTTAAAGAAGTGGTATTATAGTTACACCATCTTTGAACTGGTGGATTGTGTGAATGATGTAAAAAAAAATGGAACGATGGGATGAGTAGTTTTCATGGAAAATGCAGCTTGCAATACATATTACGGGATGACACTGCTATATCATTTTTCATTGTCCTACAGCATTGTCCATTTTCAGTCTGCACAAAGTCACACCTTATCTGTTCTTGAAGAAATCAATTGCATACTCTGTATAATCTGTATGTGGGAAGAACGATCCTTACGGGCCACTGTAATTAAAGAATAATGCAACAAAAATGTCAAACACTCACTGCCTGTGGGCTTGCAAGGTAGCTCTGAAAAGTTTATAGCTGTGGAAGACGGTATCTATAGAAACTGATTGCCTATCTGTGCGCTCAGAATGTTCCACACACTGAAACCTTTGATTAAATCATGGCACATAATAACTAAATATAAAATACTAGAACAATAACACTCACCAAGGGTTGTTGTGTGTATGTCCTGAGTGAAACAACAAGTCAATGTTTAGTTATTTTAATTTATTCCAATTTTTCGGAGAAAAAAATATGACAATTTTGAACATCTGTGCATAGAAATGGACATGTTGTGCTGTTGCTGCTGTTGATACAGAATGAAATATAACCATACTGTATCATTTTATCATCATAACTTTAAATGTCATTCTAAATGTCAAGTCAGATTTATCTCTTTGGTGTTTTATAACTGATTTGTCATAAAGTGCTCTTTAGGGGAAAAAACAGTGACAATAAAAAACGCATCATCTCAATGACCTTGTTGATAAACTCATCCCAATAACACCTCTCATAGCCACGAGAGAAACAAGCAACCAAGTTTTTTGTCAAGGCTCTGACATCTCTTTGTATGCAATTATTCATTGTCACACCGTACGCTATCTTAGTTGTCATCGTTTTTGCCAGCCCACGTGTCATCTTATCTTCCTGAGCCTCTGTGAACCGTTTCCTCAGCCCAGATTTTCGAGCGCTGCGGGGAGTGGATATCTCAAACTTGCCTTGTTAAACACAAAATAGAAGGCCACAGAAAGGCTGAGTGTCAGAGCCACTGTGTTTGTTCAGCAAATACCATCAGTAAGAAATTCATGTTTGTGTAGAGGAGATGCTGACAGTATGTGAAACAGGAGAAAGGAAAGGGTGGGAACAAGGCACATAGATAGATAGATGTAACCACACAAAAAAAAAACATTTTCTGATCTGATGCCCCTATCAGCAGGACAACATAATTTTTCATCATCAGAATTGGGTTAAAAAGTACTTTGCTACAATAGGGGAACATCGTGGTTTGGGTTATAATAACTACTTAGTTTAGGTCAAGGGAGCTTTGTTGTCATGGTTACAATGATAAACGTGGTAAAGGTTATGGAAAGATTGTGGTCATACTTTAAAAAGGCAGTGGTTGGCGGGGGGGAGGGGGGGGGGTAATTATGTTAATACCTGCCCTATAGGAATAACACTTTGTTCAACTGTATATGGATACATGATAATACAGTTGAACTTGAACTTTTTTTTTTGTGAGTCCACATCTTCTAACTATTCACTTACTGCACTTCTCTTTGATTGTGTTTTCTCTGCTGAATCTAACTACCGCTTAAAGAAGCAGCATACATTTTGTAAGGGCTTTTTGTGTCACTTTCTGTCTCTTTCTCACTTAACACATGTACATACATATGTGGACCAGACAAGAGCATGGTCATTATCCGTAGGGAAGCTAAGATGAGATAGCAGTGAAGCATGACGAGTGGGAGGTGTATGATGCTGGAGTGCCACATCTATTCTTCTGGTTCTGCAGATGACATCGGCCCCTACGGCAAAGTCTTGACACTGGATGTCTCTGAGTCCAGGGGCACAGGGCAACAGTGAGATGAGATCTCTACTTCCTCTCTGTCTCACACACACATACACATACACACACACACACACAAACACACACACACACACACACACACACACATACAGTCCTATATTACCAACAGTGGACTATCATGCTACTCCAAAGAATGGACCTCTGTTTCTGGTAATTCTGAAAAAAAAACAGAACTAGAACAGAAATTTACTTTTAAGGTCTTTTCACAGAATATTACTGCAAATGTGCCCTTTACTTTTTAAAGGAAATTGCCAAGAGGGGACTTGCATCCTTGAGCGATGTCTACCTTTCAGAGAGGGGACCTCCATATACTGTGGTGGAAACATCTGTACCCATTGTTTCACCTAATGAATGTAGAAACACACACACACCCACACACCTCCCATCATGAAGCAAGGGAATACTGAGGTTTACTGGTGAATTAGAAGTCTGTAAGTTGAATAATGTGTGCAACAAAGCTTGTTTTAATATTACTAGAGTCTTATTTTACATTTTGTGGCTAAAACTGCAGTCTTGACTGAGACTGTGATTTGGTGTTATACTGAACTTTGCTGCAGACAGACCATATTGTGTGCATCTTTCATCATTTTTCAGATTTTCTTCTTACTTTCTGTTCATAGTAATAGTACGGATGGCCTCAGAGCGAGGTGATTCCATGGTTTTGCAATCAGCGGCTCAAATTACAGCAGTCTCGGAAAGGGAGGAGTGAGCGGAGTGGTACTCAGTTGGTTGAAAAATGCAACCACACTACTAGATACCGCCAAATCCTGCACACTGTACCTTTTAAAGCAAGTGTGTTTTGGAAGCACACACACACACACACACACACACACACACACACACACACTCAGTCAATCTTGGAAATAGCCTGTGCCTGCACAATGTTTTACGGCTCATCATTTTCCGTTTTACAGGTTTTGAGTAAATTAAACCCATTTTACAGATTGGTTTAAACCAATTTTCATTTGGATGTTACGTTTATAAACCGTAAACCGCCAAAATGTATTGTCAAATCTGCCAACAAAGAAAAAATGATGAGAAACAAAGAGAGAATACAAATTAGCTGTGTATTATTCACCTGATGGTGACAAACTGTATATTGAAAAACCAAAATTCAAGTTCAAAAGTTTATTGTCATATATAGTACATTTAAAAGCACATGCAGTGCAATGAAATGCATGTGCCCTGGATCTCTCATCCCTTAAAAACAATATATAATGCATTATTTGCATTATTTAAAGTGCTTACTATTCAATAGTCTAACTGCCTGGGGTAAAAACTGTCTTTTCGGCCGCTGGTCCAAACTCTGATGCTCTGCAGGTGTTTTCCTGAGGGAAGGAATGAGAACATTACATGTGCTGGTTGGCCGGTGAATACTTAGGGCCTTCCATCTGCAGCGGGAGGAGTACATGTCCTGAATCTGTGCAACATATTGATTTTGTGGGGTATGTACAAATTACAGTGCATTTACTTTTTGTAGGCATAGCTATGAACTTTGTATGAGAACAGCCTGATCTGTGCAAAGATGGTTTTTACTGTCCTCCTCAGTTGCTCATGCTCTTTTTTAGTTTGGTTGCCAAACCACACCAGTATACCACCACTAAGGATGCTCTCTGTGTCAGAGAGCAGCCTGATAGAAATTGACCAAGGTTTTTTGTGGACATTCCATATTTCATAAGGCATCGCAGAAAGTTCAGTCTCCATTGTGCCTTTTTGACGACACAACTGATGTTTTGAGATCAGGAGAGTGAGTGTGAGATCTGAATGCCTAAGAATCTGATGTTATTCACAATTTCAACTGGGACATTATTGATGTAAACTGGTGGATGAACATTTTTGAACTTTTTGAACAATTTTTACCTTTGTTTTAACAAAATTCAGGGAGAGGTTGTTGTCTTGACACCATATAGATAGATCCCTCACCTCCTTCCTCTAGGTGTCCTCATGGTTGCTATTTATCAGTCCAATCACTGTGGTGTCATCAGCAAATGTCACAATGCTGTTATGATATTTGGCAACACAGTCATATGTGAACTTTCACTTTCATTTCTGCAACAATGCTTTTTAATTGTTTGTTGCCTATTTTAATATTTCAAATAATAATAATAATAAACCGCTTTTTTAATGACCCTCTCATGCAGAAAAGAAAGTGCAGGTGCTTTTCAGTTTGGTTTCCGTGCTCTCCGGAAAGTCACATTTCAGCAAGTCGGTAACAAGCAACAAAACCAAAAGAAAGTCATTGTGTGCACGCTGTTTTCGTTTGTATGTTTTCCATCATGCTCAACTACCGGGATGTACCTTTAGTGATGTATGATTGTGATTTCCAAGGTGCACATTGTATGCTATTCAACAAGTGATTGATTTCCCTTGCACAAGGGGAATGATAGTGGGAAGATTATTGGTTTGTTTTTCTTCCCCCTCTCTCTCTCTTCACAGGTAATTTTCATGTTGTAAATGGAGGTATCGATTCACACTCTTTGCTGTTTGTCCTTAGCTCAGTTTATCATCTGAGGAGAAAACAGGAACGGAAGCTTGCTCAAGTTTTACTTCATAGCATGGGGGAATGTGATCAATGGCTCCAACATGGCATGCTATTTGCTGAGGGATGTTTGTAACATGTTTGTGATTTGATTTGAATTCCACTCTACTCTATTGATTCACTCGTTATAATACCTGTTTCCCCGTAGTTCTCCACAATCAAAAGTACTAGTAGTAGGAGAGGTACGTCTTTGTTATTATTTTTGAATAATCTGCTCACACATTTAGCAGTGGAAGTTTGTAGTAGGCTCATAGATCATTTTAGCTTACCTAATTAGCAGACAAGCACGGAAGCATTCAGATACACTGATACAAAGAGGTAGATGTACAGACAGTCCAGATTCACTAAGAAAACAGTGTAGCAAAATGTGTATTGTGAGTTTCATTGATTTTGAGAGAGGGTTGGAGGAGCAGCAGGTTGAGACAGGATCAGGTGGAGGTGGCGAGGGTGTCGATGTGGCTGGTCTTGTTAAAAAAAAAAGGAAAAGTGCAGTTGCTAAGCTGTAGACATTTCTCAGCTCACTTAAGTTCAAATTCAAGTCTAATGAACACAAACTGTATTAATTTGCTGTCACAGTAATTACATGTTTTGTTCATTCACAACCATTGCTTAATTATTTTTTATTGAATCGTTTTAAAATTATATATATACATATGCCTCTGTTCAATGATAACTATGTGAGTCTGTCTCTACAAGCGACCCCTTTCACATAACCATAGTCGTTTGTTAATTCAAAATTATTGATTTTAGCAGCTTTAGTAAATCCAGCGGGATACATAAACAGCCTCTGCTGCAAATGCAGTAAACACATCTTGCCAGCACTGTGCAAAAGCGTTAATAAATCTAGCCCTGACTGACATTTCATAGTGTGCCAACCGTGTCTCCTGTGAATTATGTTCATACACAACTAATTTAAATCAGCAAACCATTTTGGAGGAAACAATGTCTGAATTGATTGCAGCTGGCGACGTTTGATGCATGTCATCCACATATTTTTTTGTCTATTTCAGCTGCTAACTGTCAAATAAAGTGTTCCAAAAAAGTGAAAATCAGCACTCACTTGAAGCAGTCAGCAGGCTATCCATACCTACATGGATAGATTACCAGCTGGGCACAGCAGGCAATTGACCACCAAGGGGGCTCTATAAATCCCTAGTTCACTGCATGTCAGTTGGTAATTTGATTAGCACGTTAATCTGGCTGTGCATTGCTGTTACTATTCACTTTTTTAAAACGTCACACTAGTACCTGCAAAAAGAACATTGCCAGTGAAACATTGCAACTAACATAATCTGCACGGTATTACATATAATATATTAGCCAATATGAATGAGTTATATATTTAATATAACAACCCCGGTCTCACAGCAAGGCGTGTAAATAGCACAACATACACGGACATTACGCATCAATAGTACACATTTTAGTGTTTTTGTGTGTCATTTGAAAGCCATGCAAACTTCCACAGTTAGGTTAAGGCAAGGAAACCATTTAATTGGGTAAGGGAAAACATCATGGTTGGGCTGTAAATAAGTGGGTAAACTAAGTAAAACATGTACGGAAAACACGTCACAAACGTCAACAAAAAAATGTGTCACGTGACAAAGTCAGTAACGTAACTTTTAAAAGAAAAAAACACCACTCAACAATGGTCTCAAACACGATCTGTGTTTGTTGGACCCCTCCACCTCCCCACCCGCCCACTGTAAGTGGTCTTTCTCACTTTTTATTCTATGCCACTAGCTCTTACTGTAGCATTTATACGCAGATGTGTTTACATTGCAGTCATTACAGGAGACATGTACAAAAGACACACAGAAATCCAGAAAGGCATACTTATTGCATGCTAAATGCCTTGTGCATTATCGTGCAAATGGGCTTATAATCTATACGAGGTTGGGTTGCCTTTGTGCACAGGGTTCTGTCCCATTTCACTGACTGCTGCTGCCTCACTCCAAGATTGTTTTTGTTTTTGTCTGTTCTACATGTCCTCAGCCCACTCAGTTCATCCAGTATGACTTTTTCTCTCTTCTTTGTTCCTTATATCCTGTCTATTTCATCTGTTACAAGTCTTTTTCATCCATGTGACCTGTCCTGACCTACTACATAGCCCTGTTGTATGATTGGCACTGGAATACTTGGACTGACTCTTCACTTCATGGTTCTAGGCCCACAAGCTTTTGACTTATTGAAAACAAACACATCAAATACACTTTGTTTGGCTCCGGTTATGAATCAGTTGGACCAAGTTCAACAATAAAAATGTCTCCTGGATGCCAGATAGTTCATCAGTAAAACACTGATGTCTCGTCTGGTCCATCCTCGCGACCAGCACTATTTGTTTGTGCTGAACACTGCACGCATACTCTCACAGAATTTCCCTCTAAATGAAACATGAATTTTAAACTTCAAAGACGGGCTCCGTCATATCAAAGACAAACCGTTTTTGTTGAAAAACCCTTTAATACCAGCCCGTTTGCACAAAAAGGAGTATAAATGCCACAAAAATGTGCAAGGCATTTAGCGTGCAATAAGTACGTCTTTCTTGATTTCTGCATTTCATTTGTATGCCATGTATCCTGTATTGACTGCAATGCAAACGCAACTGCATATAAATGCAACGGTAAGAGTTAGTGATGTGGTATAAAAAGCAAGAGAGACCACTTATGGTGGGCTGGTGTGGAGGTGGATGGGTCCAACAAACACATGACTTTCAACCAGGAGACCTGTGTTTGAGACTGTTGTTGACCAGTATTTTGTTTTGTAAATTACGTTAGTGATGTTTGTCACATGACATTTGTCACGCTGCGATTGTTTTTTATTGATATTTGTGATGTGTTTTCTGTATTTGTGTTACGTTGTTTCCATATGTGTTTTACTCAGTTTACTTACTAATTTTAAGCCCAAACATGATGTTTTTCCCTAACCCTAACTAAGTGGTTTCTTACCTAAACCTAACTGCGGAGGGTTGCGGGGCGTACAAATGACACGCGAAAAGGCTAAAATGCATACCCATGACACATGGAATATCTGTGTAATGTTGTGGTATCCATATGCCTTCCCTGGGTTGTTAGAGACTGGTTTGTTAATACTCAACCCCATCAAACCTCTTTTTTATTTTTCAGTTCCACTGGATATATTGTAATAGATATAGTGCATGTTCATGATCAATTTCACTGTACTGCAAGCGGCAGGTTTGTGGGTGTTAAATGGATAATGTCATTATTATTTACAAAATATACCTTTTATATTAGATTAGCTGGTCTCATCTTTCTTGATATTTTTTTTTTTTTTGATAGGGGAGGGAGGAGCTGAGTTTATGTAAGCCCTCAGAGCCTGTTAAATATAGTTACATAACACACAGTAATAAAGGTATACAGTAAGTGCTTAGTTTCTCCTGGCAACCATGTTTGTGTCACTTGAATTGAAAGAGGGAGGACAAAATGGAAATATCTCAAATGCACATCAGCTGCCTACTTCAAGATGTGTTAAAAAATGTGTTGAAAATGAGGAAGATGTCCAAAAGGCGGGGAACAATCCCAGAGCTGGTATGAGTGTGTGTGCGGGGGGGAAGAGTGGCTCGCTAACAGACTGTAATGTCATGCTTCAGTAAAGCTGCTGAAGTCAGAGCCGAGGACAAGAAAGAAGAGAAAAAGTGCACTGGTGACATCATTTGTTGAGTCAGTGATGTCTGCAAGATTTTGTGAACTGTTCACCTTCAAAATGTATAGGCTATGTACTGAGGCATGCCTCAAAATGTCCACAGTGGTTCATAATTGCATTTTCATCCCAAATTTATAAAGTCATGAATTGATGTAGGTTTCTAATATTAAAAAAATGTAAAACTCACAGGGAAAAGCAGATCTTTATATTAACTGAGAACACTGAGTTCCCTCGCTGAACCATGCAATTTCAACAGTTTTAGTATAATGATTCTTTCAATGAGTAAAATAAGCATTGACAGCCATCGTTTTACTCATTCTGTGGCTGTTAAAGACTTGAAGGCCAATAAGTATGTGAAGTCAGATACTTTAACTATGTTTATACGTATGCCCAGGTTTTTAAAACTATTTGAAATAATCTAACTTTCTGTGGGAGCTTCTGCTCTATTGGATTTATTCAATTAATTTGGGAACCTGCAGGCACTGCAAATACACAATCCAGTGGGGCAACACCCTTTCAAGAAATGAGATTTAGCTTTGGTACCTTTTTTTCTTCACTCTTATTGTATATTTCACTAATGCACAGCAGAGTGTAATAGGCTTTGCGCCCAGGCCCTGGCGTAATCTTTATTGCTGCAGCTACAGTGTGACGCAGCGTGGAAAAATATCAGCTCTCAACAGAAGAAGAAAGGTGAAATCAGTCGCTTCTGACTGTGCTTCTGGTGATTCTTTACATTTTTCATCCAAGTAAACATTAATATTGACGCCCCAGGCATCAAATGTGTTCAAAAAAGGAAATATATCTGTGTGGGTGAGAGGATATAATAATTGTATTTCATGTCAGTGCCTGTATCTTTGACAGTGGCTGTTGTTCTTAGTTACCTTGCAAATCAAGATCCCCCTTTCCTTGATTGTTAACCAGCTCTCAGAAAAGTTTGACAACAATAAGTTGTGCAAATATGAATGTTTTTATTAACGATTTACAGTCTGATACATTAAGAAAAACCTAGATCTAATTTTCTTCCAGAATATTCTTGGTTAGTGCCAGGCTAGATTAGATCATTTCTATTTTTGCACAAGGTACTCAATAATTAGCATTATGTGATGTTGGCATGTATATTCTACATATGCACTCATATATGCAGTAAACAGACTGTAGCTCTCTATTCATGCCAAAGTCACACTCACGTTTTGCAGCTGAACACATGGTCCATCACAGCTGCATTTAACTGATAAGGCACTTAAGGAACAAACCTGATGGCAGCACTGAGACCAAAGACCAGTAAAATAGATTGACTGTATAAATCCCATGTGGAGCTTTCCATATCTTAATAGACCAGCGAGAGGGCAATGATTTACAACACAACAAGCTATG
Organism: Sebastes fasciatus; assembly: GCF_043250625.1. Taxonomy (NCBI): domain Eukaryota; kingdom Metazoa; phylum Chordata; class Actinopteri; order Perciformes; family Sebastidae; genus Sebastes; species Sebastes fasciatus. The sequence continues at coordinate 12,036,672 of NC_133813.1, forward strand.
GTGGTAGGTTGGTGCTATGTGTGTATGTGTGTGTGTGTGTGTGTGTGTGTGTGTGTGTGTGTGTGTGTGTGTGTGTTTGGCAAGCTCAGGGTTTTCCTGTGCAGGACTTCACATTACTTTTCCTGAGTTAAGAAATACAGCTTCTGCATGGCACATCTGCTCAGAGCCACAGAAGGACCCGGTGACAAACCAAATGAAGCTGTCTGCTCAGTCACCGCTCTCTTCCCACTCACACATTTCCAACTTTCAACTGTCGACAAACTGTTAACTGTTTGTACCCTCTAATCCTCACCTGAAACTGACAGAAAATCCAAATGAAACTGACACTAGAGTTGGTGGATCGGCTGGATTTGATATGCAAAGTCTCCAAGCATGCAGCGATGGGAATTTTACCCATTTTGCCAGAACATTGCAATAGCAGTGTTTAACTAATTTTGGCCAAATATATTTGATCTGTTCTCGAACATCATTGTTCCCAACCTGTAGGTTCAAACCACCAAAGTACTTTTTTAAACACTGAGTTCAAGTGATCGTGACATAAAGACAGTATGCAAACTGTTATAATGGGCCAGATTTAATTGACATTCATGTTCCCAAGAGGATAAATTCTGCTGACTTTGGTGATACTCTGCCTTTATTTGACAGAGGACAGTGTAGCAATGGGGGAGAGTCTCTCCCAACATTTGTGGTTTTGAGTGAAATGTTTCAAACGCTATGATATGAATTGTCATGAAATGTGGTACGGACATTCATGTTCCCCAGAGGTTGGTACTACTGACTTTCTCAATCCCCTTTTTTTGACTCTAGTGCCTACAGCAGATTTAAGTTTCCAAATGCAGAGTGAACTATCTCAACATTTCGATGGATTGGCACAACATTTTGCATGGAAATGCATGCTCCCCAGAGAATGAATTCTAATGACTTTGGAAATCCCTAGACGTTTCCCCTAGTGCCAACATGAGGTTGACATTTGTGGTTTCGAGTAAAATGTCTAAAACACTATCAAATGGAATGTCATGAAATGTGATACACATTCATATCCCCCTCAGGATGAATTATAATACCATTGGTGATCCCTTAACACTAGGACCGCCAGGCTCTTTAGGCACACTATATTCTCCAAATCCCACGCCAAAGAGCGTCTGCATCCGCCTCATCAGACTCCATCTCTTTGGCACACTGTGACGACTCAGATTCGAACAATATGACAATACAGGCATTTGCAGAAAAAGGTATTTAGGTAAAAGCCAAGGTAGGAGGGAAACATATCATACACAATGATGGAATAATTCCAATTTTGGAACCACAACGCTAAATGGCATGGGCTATGGCAGTCCTAGTGTTAAACTATTGAAAAAATGTTAGAATGCTAACAAGTTAAACTAATAGGTGGCTAACATTACACCTGCTTGATGTTAGCTTGTTAACATTGTCATTGTATGTTTGCATGCTGATGCTAACATACATATTACTAAAAGCACCACTATGGTAGTTTCCAGCATGCTGTTGACTCCTATTATTGTTGTTAAAAAGATGGAAATTTTTTATTTTTTAAACATCTTCAAATCTTAAATCAAATGGGGAAAAGTCTCGTCACCTCTTCTACAACACATCTAAAAAACAAAGTGAATGTGTGGGCTTGCTTACGCCTTCTTAATATTGACTTTGTGATAGAGGAACTAATTGTAACTAGATGTACTATATTTTGATTTCTCTATACACTGAAAGCTTGGGAATGAAAAAAATATATTTAAAAAATGAAAAAAAAAAAAAATTACAATAGCAATTTCCAAGCCTACAAGGAGCCGAACCTGCAGGAGCCAGATTAAAAAAAACACACACAGCTTCATATCACACTTGTAGCTGTTACCCAAGAGAATCTGTCCTGATTTTCTGAGACCTTTGATCTGGGATTACACAGGGACTGCTGAGAAGAGAACTAAGTGTTTGGCCTGGGAGAGCTCGTGGTGCAGCCTGAGGTGGTCCAGGCCTCTGAAGCCAATGCTGCTTCTGAATCTATACTGAAAAGATTGAAAAAAAAAGATTGAACTTCAGTGGACAGGATTTTCAGAAAACTGCTTTATGCTGCTTTGAACTGGATTAAGTCATCAGCAACGTACCACTTTTTTAAAGTATTAGATTGTGTGGAATATTTAATTATTTAGCAAAAGAAAAAAAGTGAATGGATGTTGCACCACATCACAGTATTTTGCATTTATTCCACATTTTTATTCTGCATTTTGAATTTAATGATTATTTTTTATCATTTATTTAAAATCAGCATTCAATTTGTAATAAAAATAAGGAAAAGAAAAAAATAAACGCCCTGAATAAATGGTCCTGTTTTTCAGTTAGAATAAAAGGATTCTGGTTGGAAAAAAAAGCATTGAAACAGATGTAGCACCCATTCTCACACAGCCTCGGGCTTGACAGCTCACTGTTACTCTAGGAAGATGTCACCTCCCCTCAAACCAAAGGCGTTATACAAAAAGAAATTGCACAATATGTGTGTCACAGAGCTTGCCTCGGGTCTTTAGACTCTGAGAGGTGATATACTTGGTGGGATCACCTTACATCACTGCACTCGCCAACCTCAGTGAGCCGAGAAAATCCTTTCTAATGCAAATAAAGACAAATATGTTTTCCATATTTTTCCCATTTTCTTTTCAAATACCCTGAAATGAACTTACAGTTGATTTCCTTTTTACCTAAATGTTTCTTTCCTCTTCCTTTCCCCCTCTTTCCCCATCAAAAAGCTTTGAATCAATTTCATGCCCTACAAATGCTGTTTACCCTCTTGGGTGTGAAACATCTGCTGCTAGCTCCCACTGGCTTCTTGAGCTTTCCTTTCTCTCTCTCTCTCTTTCTCTCTCTGGCTGTTTTTCAAAGACTTTATGAAGAAGCTTGTCGCAGTTCAGGCCCAGGCGTGGAAATGGACGATTGCTCATAATGTGCTTTCAAGAATGGGCGTGAGCTGCGTATTCATTTCCTTTATTCATTGATGAGGGACGCTTTCTACAGTCGATTGTTAATTCAACCTACAGTACATTTCGTTCTGCAATCTGTTCTTTGTATCCGGCGTGTGTCTATTATGAGCCTTAGAAAAACTGAAACTTATCTTTGAGGTCAAAAGAGCTTTTACAGTCAATAAAGATTCCCCCAATCTGGAAAAGTCCTTTATGAAACACTTTTAAAATATAAGTTGTATTTATGAACACCCTGTAAAAGCCATAAGAATCTCTCTCTGTTTCATGCTGTCACACTGTTTCTTTCTCCTTTTGTTAAATTTGTTGTCCTTGGGGCTTCCTGTCGGATTTGGAGTGATTTTTAAAAAGCCTATAATTACTGATACACCCCAGGATTTCAATGCAGTGCTAACAACTGAAAAGCAACTGCGTAAACCAGAGTGCAATCTTAGGAGATTTACTCATCTATAATAGATGCTTTCAATGTCCAGTAACCTATACTGACATACAGTCTGGTATTATTAGTGTCGAAGCTCAACGACTTGTATGGAACAAAGGAATCTAACATGAAATCCTGTAATCCACGTCCCCAAGGCCTATTTTCATTCAGAAACATATTATTAAGAGTTATTTTTAGAGCCTGTAACCACAGTTACAGCCTCAATGAGCATAATGTCTGCAACATGAAACAACACTTGACAGACACATTAAACAAAAATGAATGTAAACCATGTTTTGTGGCTTTTGATACCATGCTGTTGTTTTCTCAGTATTTATTCAAAGGTGCAATTTACCTTTTCAAAAATTACAATAGCATCCGTGAAGTGTTAATGCATTAAAGAAATTAGTGGCGTTAAAACAAATTTGCGTTAACTTGTTATTATCGCATTAACTTAGACAGCACAACGTTTCAAAGGATGCATCATTTCTCCCAGATTACATTTGTTTTTTAGGTATCACAAATACGTTTCTAATCAAAGTCCACGTAAGTCGGTGTACAGAGGAGGGTTGGGTGGACAGATGGGTCAAAGAAACACAGGACTTTCACCCAGGAAACCGCTGTTTGTGTTCCCTTGTGAAACCATGTTACATCTCATATGTAAGTTAAGAACGTTACGGAACTTAAATTACGTAACAAACATACTTATTATAACCCAAACCATAATCTTTTACTAAACCTAACCAAGTAGTTTTGTTGTCTCAACCTAACCAAGTAGATCTGTTTCAATTCACAACGTTAAACACGTGTTTAAAAGAGCAATGCAAATTGGGAGAAAATATGTTTTCCTCAAAACGTAATTGACAATACAGTTTTGTTGTATGGGAACGTCATTTTCAGGATACAGTGTTGGTTGAAAGGTGGGAGTTTTCAATTCCCCTTTACTGTTATTCCAAGACTGTGACTGGGAAATGCCACTCTCTTTTCTCACTAAGACCTGACCTTTTCTTTTCCCAGCCAGTCTCTTTCTGAGTTTTCTATTACCTCATCTGGAGATTACCAGGGCTTCACACCCACAAGATAAATATTTCCACAGACATCGCAGCCACTCCATACAGAGAGGTAGCAACAAGGTTCGTCGTGGCAGGATTATTTCCAAAAGGTCAAAGTTTAGCGGTGTTTTATTATCATGTTAATATAAACCACTACAACTGAGAAAGATATTTGTATGACAAGCTGATTTACATCAGGAATGACAAGTGTGTTGTTTAAATTTATATAATTCAAATCTACTGAATGGATATAATGTACACAGCTTTCAATTTTGACCCTTACACACCAGGGCTACTTCACGTATCTCAGGACTTTTTCTCACCTGAAAGTTCGAACCAACATTCAAATTTTTGTCACACAGTAAACATTTGATTGTTAGTTTTCACATTGTAATTATGAGAGCATACTAAATAACTATACATTGTGTCACCATTGATTGGTTTGTAGACAGGCTTTCTTATCCTCTTGGAAAATAATTGAAAAGTATCTGAATTTTTGTGAGTTTTTTTCCAATGGACTCTTTATGAAATGATCGGACCAAAAGTCAATTAAACATTTGGTCGTCTCCTCTCCCCATTTTTTCTTTTTTTTTGCTTTGTTTTCCCTTTTTTCGATTCTGTAGATAGCCTGCCAGAACTTCCTGTAATTGGTCCGAAATTCCAAAGTTTTTCAAACAAAACAAACCATGTTTCAGTTTGATCCGGGCCGAGACCACCTCTTGTTATTGGACCAAGGTTTGGCTGTTTGGAACAGACTGTGGTCCAGGAGAGGTTTCGCACGTGTAATTTTGGATTGGATCAAACTGAAAAGTCAGAAATTCCCGACCAAACGAGGTGTTTGCGAAGGGGCCTTTAGGTTGTCAAGCTTAGCTTCACAATTATCAAAAATTCTCAACTTTCATCATGACCCGATCTCACAGGAAGGGGCATAAATAGCACATAATTCCAATGCCATTTCATGTGTCATTTGTACTCCTCTATTCACAAAGTGTTTATCGTTGTCGTTGTAACCATAACAACAAAGGTCCTCTATCCTTAACCTTAATGTTTGTACCGTCCGCACCAGCACACAAAAACACAATTGAGGCGCTGCCAAGGCCAGTGGGCAGGTTGGGCCACATACACAGACACACACACACACACACACATACACACAAAGCCAAAAACTCTGTTTTCCACACGTCAACATTGAAAACAGACAAAAGAAAGAAAATCTTCACCCTGGCTGGAGTTCTGCAAAAGCACCGTTTCCAGAAAACGCCGTTTGGGTGTGGAAGAAAGCCCACATTTACAGCTACATTTACAAAAATACCCAAATTACTTACATTAATCCAAACCACAATCTTTCCCTAAACCTAACCAAGTCGTGCCTAAACTTGACTAAACCTTAACCATAGCTTTGTCACATCTCAACCCTCCTGTTAAAAGAATAAAAAAAACATAATAATGCAGAAAAACACTGTTGTTGTTGTTCTAGTCTTCTAGGGAATTAAGCCAACTTATCCATATGATGCTGATAACACCATCGCCCCCTCTAAACCATCACTGAACACACACATTTAATCTTGAAAGATGTATATAATAAAAAAAGAAAAACAATTCTCACATAATGCTCACTGTAATCCCAGTGATCACTAGTGTAGTGTGAAATACAGGCGTTAATGCTCTTATCCAGTAGATTAAGGTCAGACTATAGGCGTTAACATGTGCCAACATGCTAAAGTGGGTATTCCAACAGTGACACATTTATGCAAATAATACAAGCGTAACTCTAAACATAATAACCATTGATGAGTGGGATTTAAGTCTATGATCCTTTCATTTGTCTGATAAGGAAACCTTTAAACTTAACATGTCGTGGGATCCAAAAGAAAATATGGGCTTAATCTTTTCCCTTTTTACCCCTTTCAGAGAAGTAGTTTACCCTTTTGGCGTTATTGATGCAAGATGCTTTATTACAGAATGCTTACTGTGTTATGTGCTGTGAGTGTTGTGTTGGTACATCTAAGGTGGGCTGTTTCTGTTAACCCTTACCTGCGTCATAAACGGGTCACCACTCTGGGGAGGTGATTATTCTCTAGCCTGGTTAATGGTCCTTACTGACAGCACTTAATGAAAATTAATGACCAGCTTTAGGACGCCGTGCACACAAATAGGGCAGCAACTGTATTTTGCTTTAAGATTCCATATTCACAAAGCAACCACAGTATGAATTCAGATAGATATATGCAGATAGATGGGGGGCATTTGGAGTTTACAAAATCCTATCAACGTGTTTGTAGGCCGTGCCAATATGTCCCTATACAGAATAAACTATAACAAATAAATCAAACCACTCCGTGGTTAATACCCCAAATTTACCTGATGAAATGAACTCCAGGATGTATTTCTGTCTAATAATAACTAATTTCAGATCCTGGCCAGGCGTCTGATGAACTACCTTGGCAGTGTTCTTGCTTCATCATCCACTCATTGGTCGGCCCAGCTGGCTGCGGAGAGAAAGCAATACCCGCTAGAAGAGATCAGCCTCAGCCTTAAGCCTGTGAGAATCCCATTAATAAGTATTAATGGATGTCTTGGAATTCCGTGATCCCCGCAACATGGATTGGATCCGCAGCCTCTTAACCTGACTCAGCCTCAAAGATTAGGACTTACTCGATTTACAGGTAGATACATTTTACTTAGTGTCTTCCAGACTTTACTTCATCACCCTCGACGTGCATGGGCACATAGGTGATTTGGACCAATTATGTCACTTTCTTGGACAGTGGGTAATGAAAGTCACATTTTGACGCTCTGTCAGACCCCTTTCTTCCGTCGCACTAAACATGTGGCGTCACTTTTCGGTTGCAGTAAACACATGCTTTTAAAACACATGCTGTTGTGAATTAAACAAAAACACTTGTTTAGGATTAGGCAACAAAAACCAACATGTTTGGGCTTAAAATGACTAAGTTTTTACAGTGAAAAAGTGAAGAAGGGTCAAGAACAATCAGTGTCCTGGATGAAAGTCTTGTGTTTGTCCGACCCATCCACCACTCAGTCTCTTTCGCTCTTGATAATACATCACCACAGCACTTTCCCTTGTAGTTAACGGAAAGCCCGTTGCGTCTTCGGCTGCTGCAAAAGGGTGCCTTGTACAGCGAAAGCCGAAAGCTGTGACCAAGCTTCGGTATTTGACGCCCTGTGAATGACAATGGGCTGTCTCATGGGAAGGTGAATAAATAGCGCGGCATTGACAGAACGTATCATCATACAACAGTTTGTATGAAATCTTCTATCTATTTATTTTCCATTTTTTTACTGTTTTCCTATGAATGTACAGCAACGCGTGTCAATTTCCGCTTATCACATGCGTATAGTCTTTTCAAAATAAACTTCTGTATTCACAGGAAACAACTTGGTTAGGTTTAGGCAACAAAACTACTTAGGTTTAGGAAAAGATTGTGGTTTGGGTTAAAATAACGTCAATCAATAAAATCAACATTGACTTCTGGTTTCACACTGGTCTCGAACAACTCCTGTTTGAAAGTGCAGTGCTTGCTTGACCCATCCACCTTTAGCAGTCTTTCTCTCTTTTTATTCAACGTCACTATCGCTGAGTGTAGCATATTCACGTGGATGCGTTTACATTGCAGTCAGTACAGACTACATGGCATGGAATGACCAAAAGCAAGAATGGCGTTTTTTATTGCACGCAAAATGACAAATTGCTGTGTCATTCATTCAGCCATTTGATGAGACCGTGCTGCTGTCAAACACTGTGTGGTGTCTGATGATTATGTTGTTTGCCTTGTGATGAATTAGCTCCCTGTCATTGTCATTAAGATTATTTTAAAATAGTTTTGAGTTGTATAATTAGATTCAGACATGCTGGCCTAAGAAATAATACTTAAAAATATCAAAACCTGAAATATTGTGCAATATGCCATGAGTTCATCCTGGTTTATAAATCAACTGTATAAATTGTGTCTGTGTGTCCCGTTTCAGATTATGCACCTGGCATTTAGGGGTGAGCAGGTGAATTGTAACAGTTCATTACACAGCAATTTTGGGAGTTCATAAGCTTACACCAGTTTTGGCCTTTAGTGGGGATATGTGATGTGAACCTCCAAACGTCTGACAGAAATGTGAGATGATTCGACTGTGGAAGTGACTTGTGAATATGTGCAGAACAATGGCTCACTAAAGAGATCTTTAATTTTGACATTTTTCATGGACACCCCTGGCTTAATGAGGTGAAATATGTATTTTGTTTGACTGATTTATTTTTTCAAAAACAATTACAGTGTAAAATTCATGATGCTCAGTGCAAATTGTTCTAATTGTCCTATTGCAATTGTCTGGTATAAACCAACCCAATCTCATGGCAAGACATAAATAGCACAAAATAACAAGGAGATACTGGTTAGGTTTAGGAAAAACATCATGGTTGGGCTCATTAAGTACATAAACTAAGATTTGTATGGAAACAAAGTAACAGAAGTACGGAAAAAAACTCACAAACATCACCAAAAATCACGTCACAAACGTAACTTCATAATAGCTCATAAACACTTTGGGACACAAACACCGGTCTCAAACCCCGGTCTCCTGGTTGTAAGTTCTGTGTTTGTTGGACCCATCCACCCATGATTTTTAATTTTACTTCATTAGCTCTAAGTGTAGCATATTTACACAAACGTGTTTACAGTAAATACAGATTACATGGCGTACAAATGACACGCCAAAAGCACGAACAATATTCTTAATGCATGCAAAATGACTTGTGAATTATCGTGTCATTCATACCCTGTTTACTGCGACCGGGCTGTATTTTCTGCTGAAAAACAACTACAGCGTAGACCCTTATGTGCAAGCAGATAGCCAATAGTCAAGGATTTCTGTGTGCACTATTACATTTAGGTACATCATTAGCAATAGAAACTGACTGGTTTACTGGTCTTCCTGAAGAGAAAATGCTTTGTTTACTGTGTGATTAAGGTGAGACTGAAGATAAAGTCTATTTAATGTTTTGTAGCTCATTATATAATTTCAGGGCTATTCTACTTGTAGAACATCAGACAGGAGACAAGGGTCTTTGTTTGTAATGTAATGTGTGAAAGTTATGTCCATGTCTGACAAATGTCTCACCACTGCAATTGTATTTTTTTGGTATAGGTCTAACTAACTAACTAACTCACTAACTAACTAACTAACATATTTGCAGTCTCATCTGACTAACAATGTGTATGTTGCGTGTGTCTTTGCATGTTTCATAAGGTCCATCCCGCAACTTGATCCGACTTTTTTCTCCAAAGAGTCGCACAACATTGCTTGTTAAGCCCGGGCCACACAGGAAACGTCAGCACCGCGCGGTGGCTGCCTCGCTGAACTGATGCGTGTCCCACACATGGTGTCCACACTGGCAGCGTTTCTGCTGCTGCTGGGCTGCTACTGCCGCCAGCCCTTTTTATTCTACATAGAGTTTGCCTTTTATAATGGCCATTTCATTTCATTATAAACCTCATTTATATTTATTTCAGATAAAAAAAATGTTGCTTTAAGAAGCATGTGCTCATTTGTAAATAATAGTAATAATCCACAAGTAAACCCCCATACTTTATTCATTCATGGAGCCGTGCAAGTCACTGCATTTTCTACAACACTGTCCTGCGAATATTTCAGAATAAAAGCCTTGTGTTAGCAAATGAAGGAATTCTGTCCACAGAAAAAAAAAATGCTTGAGGGCTTGTCTGTTGTTGCTGAGAGACCTCAAATCTCTAGAAGAGACGCAGCTGACACGCAGTCTGGCTGCTCTGACCTGTTAACATGGGCGCCAAAATAAAAAACAAGAGGTTCCACAGCGGCCACGCGCTGCTGAGGTTCCCTGTGTGGTCCAGGCTTTAGAATAAGATGTTGATGACTTGAGGAATGAAGGTTCAAACAACACTCCAAGGAGAGCAGTGTACTTACAGGTCAATGTCAAACACATTTGTCACAGATTTGCTCAGGGGCAAACATCATGTTTATTGTTACTTGGTTCCCTTTTGAGAATATATTAGCACATGATCCCCAGTCTGTCATGACTTAAAATAAGTCCATTGCTAATGTGCACTTTTGCCTAAACAGCTGTTGTGTTGCTCTTTTAATTATGATTGATTTTTTTTTGTGTTGTGCATTTAAAACACTGCATAAGTGGTTTAATGGATCTACCAAACATGCTTATTATTAAATGTTCCCCACAGTTTTCCTGTTTTGCAGAGTCAGAGGAGCCTTGGTGAGTGTGCAGAATTGGTGAATATTTAGTAAAAGTGCAGAAAAAAAGCTGTCACATTCAGCACGAGAAAATCTTTCACTCATACAGTGTACAGTAGGTGCAAGCATCAGGGCATACAGTATATTTGCATGAACACATGAGAGCAAAGTTGTATATGTAAGATGTAAATGTGAGCATGCTTGTGTGCATTAAAATGTATATATGTATATTGTGTTCACACGTGTGTCTGCCTGTAGAGTTACAGTGTCTTTCTGATAGAACAGATATGTCTGTGTGTCTGGTTTGTTGTGCTATTCCACAGAGGCCTAGCCAATATATTAGCAGTCAATACTTGCATGAGGCATCTGAAACCATTGCAATTTATAGGCCTTGTTTTTGCTGATACAGCCTGGCTGTCAAAATCATCAGCGTGTGCACACAAACACCGGTCCTTCTGGAGGCATGGAATCGCATACAGAGCAGACACACACACCCCGAGAAAGAGAGGAGGGGAAGAATTGAATCTCTCCGTCTATTTCTCTCTGCCTCTCTTTCTCTTTCTCTCTCGCTGTTTATCCTCCCCTGCCTCTCCCACCCCTCAATACCTCACGCCATTCAGAGATTATCTTGTTTTCCTCCACTTCCACGGCGGCAAAACCCAGTCAAGCTGGGATTTGTGTGGAAAGCTGTCGTTCAAAACCTTTCAGCCGTGTTTTTGCAAATATTCTATAACATTAAAGGAAAATAGCTGAGATTGCTATATGCGCATGCAGCGTGGCAGTGGTGAAGCGTAAAAAATACATTTATTTTTTAAAGAAAACAACTTCAATGATAGAAGATGTTAGTCAAACAATGGCAGCATGTGAGTTTAGAATTGCATGCTTCTTGCATCAGGAGCAGTTCATGCATATTCCTGTACACCTATGGCTTTATCATGACATGTTTAATTTTAATGGACACATTTTTTAATTAACAGCTCTTAATTACATTTCGTCTTGCTCTGTCACAATGTACGTTGTGTTTTTTAGCCACCATTCTTTTATTCCCAGAGAACCATGTCCCTGTGGATTAGTGTGCACATCAAAGCCGCTCTTCCACATTTAGAAATCATATATATCAATTGGATGTATCAAAACCCTACAGAGATAGATGAAAGTGGGGTGCTATCAAGGACTGATAAGTCAAACTGATAAACCCTACAGTGGTTCCTCTGGTGGCCTGATCCAACATACCTGTTTGTATCAAGCTACACTGTCAATAGCACGCAGCGATTTGATCTCTGCCTCCGGGTCCTGTGATAATTACCCTGCGAGAGCATCAATGAGGATTTATTGGTCTTTCGCTCCACAGTGCACAAAAGAGCCTGCCTTTAATCTTTGTGGGGTGAGAGCCTTCGACTTGTTAGCAACGTGTGAAAAGCCCCATCGTTTCTTTATCCTTGACTAATCATTAGTGGAAATTAGCGTAGACGGGGATGGAGCGAGTGTGGATGCTGTGAGAAGAAAAATGTGAAAAGCGAACGATGCTAACAAAGTAGATGGTCACTCTCCATGATAAATGAGCCACATGTGACCATGAGAGGCCAAGGACAAGGCGGTCCATTGAGTATGGAAGTAAATATTTCACGACATGCTGAGTAGACAAACTCATTAGTGGGAATTTGAAAACGATTTTCATTATGTGTGTCTATAGTGAATCTTTATGTCATCTGTCTCTCCGTGTGTGTGTGTGTGTGTGTGTGTGTGTGTGTGTGTGTGTGTGTGTTTCTAACTTAGGCTACTTTTGGGGACACTTATCAGACCAAAGACCAGTTAATTGGAGACGGCTTGTCCAAATGGAGGAAAAAGCCATGTCCTCATTTGGTAAAAAGCAGATTTTTGCTCATTGGTTATGGTTAGACTTAGGTAAGTAGTGGTTATGAGTAGGGTTACGGTAAGTCTCCAGGAAGTCTCCAAAAGTGACCTAAGTAAACATGTGTGTGTATGCGTTTCTGTCTATGGCCACATTTGGGGACAATGTTTCTCAAAAAGATTAATGTCCTAGTTAGTTGTTTGAGAAAAGATTGTATTGAGCCATTTGATTCAGTCAGTGAGTCAGTGACTTTTTTTGTCATTGTGATATCATGCAATTAAGAGAGCAAATCAAATGACAGCAAAAAACGGGAAATCGTGTTCCAGTTTCTTTCATTCTCATAATTTGACATGCTCTTGTCTAATGAATTATTTGACATGCTTAAACATGCAAACTGGCTCAGTAATACATAAATATTCACCTAAAGTTCTTTAATGTTAGCTAAATGGTTGTAGTGCCAAAACCCCTGAGGGTATTGTATTCAGAATGGCAGCTTATTGTCTATAAAGTCAACTTTTCAAAAATATACATACTTGCTCTACAATTTTACTGTTTTGGTCATTTCCAGGCGCAGCAGGCAGCTGTCAGCGAATGAGCTCCGATAAAGCCACGCTGCAAAGCACCACATGGCCAGCCCTGTCTCTTAAAAATGATGTTCCCATACAATGAAACTAAACAGACAATTACAAAAGAGTAAGTTCAAATCACTGAACGATTAGTTTGTTGTTCACAACAGATTTGAATGTCTCATTCATTCAAGCAAATTGCACGTGTTTTGGCATGTATGTGCAAAAGAGAAAATGCTCCACAATTTGCACATTAACCACTTGCACATGGCTTGCTGATCAAAATTCATGAGTTGATTCTCAGTGAAATTGTCATACTCTAAATGACTTCTAAATAATATTTAATCTTTGAGCATATTACATACAAAATTATCCAAATCCAATGATCCATAATTGTGAATGCAGTTGTTTGGGAATGCATTGTGAACGCAATTGCAGGGATCAGGGTTGAAATGGCAGACAAAGTTAGCGACTAGCTGGTGAACATAGTGTAGCGTTTAGCAGCTAAATAGCCAAATATTTCCCTCAGGAGTTGGTTGACACCAAAAACAGAGCTAAAAGATTACTGGACTTATTCACCAGATGGACAGACACACCACTCCAAATGAATGATAATATTGCTCCATGTCTGCTGGATATGTAAATAAGCGACTGTTTGCTCCAATTTGTCACTCGAACTTTAATTATGATGAGATGTGAGTATTGTGTTTAGAGCTTGTTTCCGTTGGCCCCAAGAGACCAAGAAATATCTGTTAGTGCAGGTTTAAGGTAAAGGTTAGGTTTCGGCATGGGTAAAGTTTAAAGTAGCCTCCACTTTAATGAATGTAAGTCAAAAGAGTGTCCTCTAAAGTATGCTAAACTGTATCCTATGTGTGTGTGTGTGGTTGTGTGTGCGCATCTGTGTATTCCCATATCATCCAAATCTAGATCACAGAAGCCAGTACGCTGTGCCCTTGGCCTAAGCATGTGAACTCCGAGGTCTGAGGAAGGTGACTCCCACAGTGTGTAATTAAACAGCAAACTGCCTCACTAAACATGGACGCCACCCTACAGAGCGCCTCCTCGCTCTGGCATCTGTGCCCGACACCAGATCTGCTTCCTTCGCCCATTTTTCATGGCGCTCCTCACACTGTCAAAGAAGTCAACCAGCGAAAAACCAGGGGAAAAGAGCCGCACCACACCGTCAACCTGACAGGTTGTAAGTCAGGAACTCTGCAAAACACAAAGAAAAGTTTGTTTCACCCACAGTAACACATCTCACAGTGCCTCATTATGCTGTTTCTCCCCACAACACTGAGGTGCCAGTTATTATATAACAGCAAAGAGCACACTTTGATGATGGGGTTTATGTATTCTTTTGGGAAAAATGTCAGGAAATGTCAAATACAACAGCACTGAAAGAGGAAGTGGCATTCACTCTCTCTCAGCTCCTTTACCGTACAATATCCGAGCTAAATGCCAACTTTTGGCTGAGAAATCTGGAAAGGAAGACGTGCACACATTTCATATTTATTTACACCCATAAGTTAAGTGTGAATATTAATACAGATTTTGTTTCCTATAGTGGAGGTTCCACAAAGTAACATTTCTATTAATACTTGTATCGTAACTGACAGTGTTTTTGTTTAGATAGATAGATAGTTAGATGGATGAATGTTCAGTTTTTTTCTTGCTTGAAGGAAAGACAATATGAAAGCCATTTAGAAAAAAAAAACTCACACAGTATTCTGCATTCCTCGACAGTCAATTAACCTCTGCAGGAATCTTCTGTGAAGCGGAGCCAGAAATCGGAGGTGCTGTACATGTTGCATGCTGCAAGCACACGGTACACATTTGAATACAACAAAAAAAAGGCCATATTGCGCGAGTTCAAAATCAAATACTCTCTCGCCGAGCTACAAGTAATGAAACCTTATATTTGTGTGGGTTTCAAAATGATTCTGTGCATTGGTGTTTAACCACGGTCACCCGTATGAAATAGCCCGAGACCATCTGCGATTTATGATTCGCTCCCAGCCTCTGGCAAGCCAGGCTGAATAATTTACATTGTGCTGAGGCCTACGTGCCCAGAATGTGTGATGCCAAAAATAGAGGGATGAGGGGCTGCAAGTCGGGATGAGGGGACGGAGTCTGCCGAGCTACCGCTATACTGTTGGGATGTGTCACAAGGTGGGTGTGTCGAAGGAAGGGGGGAGCGGGTGGCATGCTGAGTAATTGGCCAAACATGCTGAGTCACATGGAAGTGCTCTTCAGAGCCTTGCTAATCTGTGTGCCTCCAATGTGTCACCATGACACTATAAACACTATGTGCATGGCATCTCTTTCCCTTTTCCTCTTCGGCGCTAGAGAGAGCTGCTCCGTGATCCACAAGTCAACAATAAATTAGGTGGAAAGGATGAAAAGTCAGATTTTTGTATCCCTCAACTGTCAAGTATTAATCATACATCAAACAAACAAATAAATCTACATGGGCATAACCCTTTGAATAACAAAAAGAAGATGAAAGAGATGTATGAAAAAAAACTGTTTTGGACTTTTGAGGAAATCTGTGGAGGTGTGTATTTGTGTGTTGGCAAAATAGTCTGTTTTCCCCACCAGCGCCTCCTGGCTATAACCTTGGATGGCTCTGACTCTCTCACAGGTGAATGCACTTTAACAAAGGTGCAGCCCCACAGCTCGCAGCCCCTCCCAAAGGCCCCAAAAACTGCAAGATGGGGAGAAAACAAAACCGTAACAATGACCCCGTTTTTCATGGTTATAGCATGTGTTCATTTAGCAAAGGTCACAAGTAAAAGAGTCATTAACATTGCCGGAATTATAGAAAATAATGAGATACAATATGATAATAGCTAGATGATATTGCCTCCACAGACGCAAAACACTATTTGTCACTAAACCACATTAAATGTGTCCTTGAGGATGCTTTTCTTGTGTCTTTGAACACAAAAGTACGCAGGCAAACAGCGATTGCGTTCGGTGATAATCTTCAACTTGTGCCAATCAGCCCGGCTAATCACATTGGGGATTTAATGAAAGTGGAGGACCACAGGCAGCACAAAGTTAAAGTGAAGCAGATAAGAAACTCCAGTGGCCTGTAATTGGACCTCATTGATCTGCTGGGTTTATAGATCCTTATCATCTTACATTATGTAAATTATTCCGTCTCGCAAGAGCATTAGCAGACATCCCTCGTGTCTTTACTTTTGACCCCGCATGTTGTAAAAGGTTCTCTGTATAGAAAAAAACAGTGGCAATGAAATACATAATGTAAGACTATTTCTCGTATTATTTCAGTGCCAACATGAGATCACATCAGATATGATAGTTCACCATTTATATTTTTCTAAGAAAACAAAGCTTTAAGGCCTTATTGGTAACTTTTTTCTTTAGACAAATAAAAAAATATATATAATAAGACATCTCCAGAGTCTTTAGAGAGGTTCCGAATAAAAGAATGGCTCTTCCTGAAAAAAATATATATATTATGATTGTGAATTAATCATTTCAAAATGTAGGAGGGTCTAAAATTAATGATTTGTTTATCTCTGTGGAAGATAGCTGATGTTTGGTTCCCATTTCTAAAAAGGCTTGTGAGCCAATAGTAGAACAACGCTGGTATCACATAGTATCCCTGGGTCGTCAGTTAGTGTGGAAAAAACTGGCTGAGATTGACGGAAAGTGCCTGGCAACGACTTGTTGTGTAGTAAATGCAATGGAATGGGGGCGGGAGAATGCAACATTTAGTGGCTGAAAAGTTAGCAAAATTATCAATAGCACCTTTAACTTGGGTAATTTGAGTACTTTATAGCTTTCTTTTGTCATTCTTGTAACCCCCCCTCTAAAAAAAAGAAAAATCTAAGGAATTTGTGTTAAATTTCCCTTGAGCTAAACTGGAAACTATCTGCCTACCCATGTTCCACCCATGTGAGCTTATGTCCACAGAGACCCCATGGGCAGTTGACAGATGGCAAGGCACTGCCATACACAGATGCCCACCTCTTATCTCTCACATCTTTGCCAAGACAAAACACATGAAGCAGGCATGGAATCAAGCGGTTGAGGGAACAAAATCGGGGGAGGAACACTGAGGGAAGAAAGGCACGCTCTTTACACTACAAAGGTAGAGTGTGTCTAATCAGCAAAAAAAATCATATGTTCAGTGTTGTCAAGTCTGGCACAGACACACACGGCTAACAATAATTTTCTGTGTTTAGGAATGTGTTATCCTGTTTATGTAGATTTGCAGCTTGGAATGACTCAAAACTACAAATTGTATGCTTTTAACTCCATTCTGGGGTACAGAACTAACTTAATGTCCTTCTGATTAAAGAAAAAAATAATGCTTAAATGTGTTTTCAACTTTTAGCTCCTACAGATCACGTACCAGTTTATTTCTGGTTTTTGAATGCATACAGTTTAATAGTGTGGATAGGAGAAGCAAAGGCAGAAATAATAGGCTTGTGTTATTTACAATACAGTCCCTAAATTCCATTATCGTATATAGCTCCCTCGTGATGCAATCCATAAAATACATTTTCTAGAGAAATCTAAGAGAAAACTGAACTGATACCAACATGGAGAAAAGTGCAAAGGAGCAATACATTAATTATAAGTATATACCGTCGAATAAATTGCAACATTACATGTTTTACAGTGGGTGGAGGAGTACAACGCAGATAATGTGATACATTAATTGCCACTGCTGTTTTTCAGCACCCTCACCCTTCACATAGACAAGAAATGTTCCACATATTATCGCCCCCGATTTGACTGTTATCAGGCCATTAAATAGAAAACCTAATAATAAAACCTAATATTGTGTGCAGTAGGCCCCTACTGACCAACATCAATGGGGCTTATAGCAACCGATAATACCTATTTAATAGCTTGACAACAGTCTAATTGGCTAATTGTAGGCAATTGATATCCGACTTCCATTAAGCAAATATACATAAAGAATACTCTGAAAAGAAATATGCAAACAAAAATGTGTCAACAATACTGGGATATCAGTATTGA
Source organism: Sebastes fasciatus (assembly GCF_043250625.1). Lineage (NCBI taxonomy): Eukaryota > Metazoa > Chordata > Actinopteri > Perciformes > Sebastidae > Sebastes > Sebastes fasciatus. The sequence continues at coordinate 12,054,803 of NC_133813.1, forward strand.
TAAACAGAAGGTTGGTACTGTTTGGATATAGGGCAGGAACTGGCAGGAGGAAACCATCATTACCCGTCAAATAATTGAACATACTGCTCTCAAGCACTTCATCCAATAAGTAAAGACCCACCTGGATTATGCACACACTGTAATCAGCCAGATCTATGGACGACTGGAATCTATGATGAGAATCAAAGGGAACTAAAGGAAGCAAAACATTGCACTGGGAAATCTTTAGTTAAAAAGTTAGTTGAAGAAGAAGAACAGGTTTTGTTTTTTTATGGATAGATATGTATTCAGAGTTTGCCTTATTGTATGTAAGTCAGCAATTCATTCAAATTAGTTTCACTGTCATTGCATGATCAGGTAATAGCAAAAATAACAAGTCACATTTCTAATTAAATCACCTTACAACTCTGAACAAAACCAGAGGATTCCTGGCTTACCATTGGCTCAACCCAGTATCACGTCAATGCATGTAATAGACCAGACCAGAGGATAGTGTGTCAGTGTCACGTTTTGCCTCGCCGAAGAGTGAATATTAGACACGTCTATGAAGATGCAGTACCAGCAGGGGGCAACAAAACCACTTACATTAAAAGCAAGAACACCGTTCTTATTGCACGTTTTTTGCCTTGCGCATCACAGTGTCATTTATATGCCTTAGTGCGACCAAGCTGGTTTCCAACTAAGAAGACACAGCATCGCATTTTTCCTCTATAGCTGCCACCTCCAGCTCATGTGCTAAGCTAAAATGTCCAAGTCCAGTCTCTCTGCAGTTCAGCAGAGAGACTAAAATTGATATCAACCTTCCACTTAATCCCAAAAATTGGCAAACAAGCCCACTCCCAAATTTATGATGTAACAAAGCATTACTCTACTCTTCATAGATAAAGTAATCATATTACTGTAATGTGCTACTAAATAATGTGTTACAGCACATTTAATAGAAATATAAGCTACACCAAAATTAATACTGACTTCAACATGATGGATTAAACAACCCAAGCATGTTTCCAGCAGCTGCTATTTTAATTTTGTGCCGAAATGAATAGAAACCACTTGATCCCTGGAATGGTAGATGAAATACACAATTATAAAACACAGCACCATGATTGTCAAAATGCTTTGCAACAAAGTAAAGTGTTAGATATCTAGGCACTGGACAAAAACATATACAACCACTTGTGCAGTCCTTTCACACCATATCGGAGTCCTACTCCTCCCCTCTGCGATCAATACAAATAGTGTGCTTTATCCTATTTGTTTAACATCTTTCGAGCGCTTTACATATGTCTGGTTTCATGTACTTCCATACCCAAACACCCTCAGCCCCAACCTGAGCTGCAGTGTGTGGAACACAGCTCTTCCAGATTGGAACCCAGCTTGAGGTAAAGGTTAATGGAAGCGACCTGCAAAACAGAGATTTACAACTACGGCATCTGCTGTGGCAACCTCGACATCACAAAATTATTTGCACTAAAAACACCTTTTATAAGAAAAAAAAGCAAAGGGGAAGAAGTTTTACTTTCGTATGGCGGAGTTGTTGGCTGTATAAGCTGTCCCTGGATATTTGCTCGATGATTCACATTCATAGGTGAACTCGAGAAACCTCCGTGTCAGGTTGAAAATTGCCTTGAGGCAGGTTAAGATGATTCTGCCAGGCTTAAGATCAGAGGAAATGGAAAAAGAAAAGAACACTAGAGAGAACAAGTCCCAGTCTAATGTGAACACGGGCAAGGACAGAGCGGAGCTGTCTCTCACCCTGGAGAAAGCCTCAAAATATCTTCTGTTGTCAGAATCACTTAGACAGAACACATGCACCAGTGAAGGCCATACATTTACCCATACAGGTTAGTCCTCCAACCATCAAGCCTGTTCATCCATCTTTGTTTCTCAGATATCCTTTTATCTAGCTTGTATCTCTGTCTTTTTTTTTTTAAACATTAGATGTGTGCAATTTTTATTTATCAAAATGATGCTTTGTCAGTGACACTAAGCAGGATAGATGGGCCCATACACACATTTCTATTTGGTTCCCAGCAGCATTACTTATAAGCTTATGAATTGCTTTCAGGCAATAAAGATTACCTCCATATTCAGTCACTGAGTCATGCATTCAGACATTTATTAGATTTATAATGCAAGCTATTTCCCTGTGTTAGTGGGCAAATATGCTTGCTTTATGCACATGTATGTATATATTTATTACTGAAAATCAATTAACAACACAAAACAATGACAACAATTGTCCAGAAACCCTCACAGGTACTGCATTTAGCATATCAAATATGCTCAGATCATAAAATGGCAAACTCAAGCCCAACAGGCAACACCAGCTGTCAGTGTGTCAGTGTGCTGACCTGACTATGACTTGCCCCAAAACTGCATGTGATTAGCATAAAGTGGGCATGTCTGTATGGGGAGACTCGTGGGTACCCATAGAACCCATTTTCACTCACATATCTTGAGGTCAGAGGTCAAGGGACCCCTTTTAAAATGTCCATGACAGTTTTTCCTCGCCAAAATTTAGCGGAAGTTTGGAGCATTATTTAGCCTCCTTTGCGACAAACTAGTATGACATGGTTGGTACCAATATCGTTGGAAAGAGTGTTGGAAAGAGCGTTTAAGCAAATAATATTACCCTTAAAACTACATTTTGTCCCAGCAAGACACAATTACTCTTGACAGTGACCAGCTACAGTCGGCTGTATATTGTCAAAACAAAGAAAAACTATTTTACATCAGGGCAACGCTTTAGAGATTTTTTTTTCTGTTCAAGGCCTCTAAATTCTTATTTTTTCCTCCTCCCCTTGCAAATGTTGAATACTACCTACCTGACAGACACTTAAAACCAACAAGCAGAGGCAATTCATCGGTGGAGTAAAAAAGGTGAGGGTAAACTATACAGTTATATTTCTTCGGGAGAGAAATCACTGCCGTGGGGCTGGCACTGTCTGTGTCTCCATAACTTCACAGGGTATTAATTGTTTCAGCGCCGTCAGCAGAATGGCCTCTGCTTGTTGAACCAAATCCAGAAGTATAAAGTCATCAGCCAAATTGCATGGGAGCTGAGGCTGAGCCACAGTGCGAGATGCTGAATTTTTAAGATGGTGTTGGAGGATGTGGGGCTCCGTTTTGAGAAAACAGGTCACCGACACTGAGCAGATGAACTGGTGGGTGGGTTGGTATCATGGAAAAACTGCTAATTTATCAGGACAGGATTACTGTAAAAATAATGTGATTTTGAGAGATGTCAATGACATTCATGTGACATGTCTTGCCAACGCTAAGCAACACTACTGATTAGTATGCGTGAATATAATATACCATAAGATCAAGTGAAGAGGGGCTATTTGGTGGCAATCACTTACCAACTGATTAGCTAAGAATAAGTGCAAGAGGTGCTGCAGGGTATAAACATCTGCGCTAGCTTAAAAAATGTCCTAGGGGAGATTTTCATTGAAATAGTCCGACCTTCCAAAGTGAAAGACATACGTCAACCCACCCAGAATCACTGCATGTTCTATTTAGCAAAGGCTTCAAGGATATTAGTGGTGAAAGTGGTATTCAGGTCTTTAACTGAAGTAAAAGTATGATGAAAAACTCAATGTTCTGCATTCAGGAATTTTCTTAAGTAAAAGCACGAACATATAGCTGCAAAATATAATTAAGTATCAAAAAGGAAAAGTGTGCATTGTGACTCTTGGTGCTTTGAGAATATTTAATCAGCATTTCAGTAAGTGGCGTTTTAATGATGTTGGTTCCAAGTTTGACCCTTTTTTTTTCCTGAAGGAGTTTAAACTTCTGTATATACTGTATATACGTACTAGAGTTGTCCCAATTACAATTTGTTTCGGGCGTCAAAGCTTTGGTGAGACATATTCAAAGCTATTCAAAACTTCAGGACCATGCCGCTGTCACATAATTGTACACACACGCACCTCTGCACATAACAACCAGTGATATCCGTATGAGAATAACTAATAATAATTAATGTTGAATATGAGTAATGCATAATGTTGCGGGACTATTCCTTATTTCATGGGGTATTTTGAGATTTATACATTATTATTACATATTTATATTTAAAAAAAAAAAAAAAAAAAGCATTCGAATACTGAAGTACGTTGATTACCATGGCAACGGTCGAAGCTTCGAAGCATTCGGGTCAGCCCTAACAGATACTAGATATATAATATATCTGGGGAGCTTATTTATTTTGAATGGAAAATATGCATCTGTAAAAGATAGTGAAGAAATATTTATTTCAACTTAAAATGTAGCAGAGTTAAAATAAACAAAATGCAAATACCCAAGTGAAGCACCAGCCAACCTCTGCCAACAGGGCATCCCATAAATAAATCTTAAAAAAATGTATTTCCCAAATAAGTTCTAGTACTTAAGAGTTATTTATAGATGATGCCAGTATAAGGCCAGCTGTATTTAAGTTCGAAAAACAGGGGCAACATAGATTAGTAAACCAGTGCAGATGCAATTGGCATTAAAAATTCAGATGCCTATTCCTTCCTTAAATACACCCAAGCTTTAAAAGGCAGCGGGGGTGACGCGGAGGGAGGCCGCTGTCGATTAAGTACCGTTGCATTTCCGATGCGGGTTAATGCTGAATGTTAAGTAGAATTCTGTTTATGACTTCTTGGTTTTCCTTCTGTAACCTGTTTACGCAGAATCAGACCCTACAGGGCAGCTCCAAGAATCAACCCCTCTTGCATTCAGTCACACACATGTAGCATTTCAGCACCATGGACAGCGTCCTGCAGCATTGGTCTGTATTGGTTCCCAGTGTGTGGTTCCACAGCTGCCTTTGTAATGGATCTCATTCTCACAAACACATGTGTGTAAAGGCTGCTTGTGAGGACCCTTTCAACATATTGAATCTCCTTGATTCGGATAAGCCAAACCTTGATCTAATCTAATTCTAACCGTAAGCCTAAAACTGAGGCTTATCCCTCCAACACCCATCACTCTGAAGGTTTAACACTTAAAATGGTCCTCACAAATATATAGAAGAGCACACACACACACACACACACACACACACACACACACACACACACACATACACACACATACACACACTAACTACATAAAATGCAATCTAATATTCAGGAAATTATAACTGATAAATTCCTTTAAAGGTCCCATATCATGCTAATTTTCAGGTTCATACTTGTATTTTATGTTTCTACTAGAACATGTTTACATGCTGTAATGTTAAAAAAAGAACTTTATTTTCCTCATACTGTCGACCTGAATATACCTGTATTTACCCTCTGTCTGAAACGCTCCGTTTTAGCGCATTTTGACAGAATTGCAACAGAATTGCATTGCTAGTCAACAGCTTGGGTCCATGTGTACTTCCTGTCAGCTGATGACATTCACATACACTGCAACCAGGAATAAACTGGGACACATTTAGAATGTTTAAGTTTATAATTGTGTCAAGGGACTAAATATTGTATATTTGTGACGTCACGAATGGGCAGAAATCCTGACTGCTTGTTTCAAATGCAGAGTTTCTGAATACGGGCTGTGTGTATTTCCCTGTGGATTGAGTGTTTCGATACTTTCACAGTATTTATATAGGATTTAAGCCTGCTTTATAATAAACAAACATGAACATCTCACCTTTTTATAATATGGGACCTTTAAATTCAACAAATGCATGTCTTACATCCACACACTGACTTGTGGAAACATGTATTTAAGAACACATGGAAGCAAATAATGAAGCTGTTAGAATGAAAGGGCTCTCTTGTAATATCTGGTTTCGGTTCCACATGTGATGAGATGATACATATCTCTGGCAGCAAACCTTCCTCTTTTTAAAAAATCGTGCCACCCGAGCAGTTTAACTCACGACGCACCCCCCTCTTGGACAAGTTCACGGGTCGCAGTCTCACCAGAAGAGGGCATTCCGATTCTGCCTGACAAAAGTTGCCTTCTTTTGACATGCAGACGTGATTAACAAACAGCGTCATGCTGCGTTTCCTACCGAGCAGCTGCAGCAGCATTAGCAGTGAGGCTGAAAGGAGGATTTGGACTAAAAAAAAAGGTGGATATTTTTTGGATGTTTGATTGTTCCGCGTCGACGTTGACGGCGTTTCACACACAGACTTGTGGATAACCAGACCGGTACTTTCCTCTCTCTGTGCGCGGAGCACACTGAGCAGCATCCTCCGGAATAAAGACGCCGTGGTGAGGAATCTAAGGACTCCTTTTGGAAAAATTGTTTTTTTTGCACCATGCCAACGTATTTGTGAAGTTTTACGCAAGGATTTTTTCTGGATCTCCATGTTAACACTGACATGAATCACTTGGATGTGGCTGCGTTATTGTCTGCGCCTACTGCAGTACTCTTTTTGGCTGCAACTTGAAAAAAAAAACGATTCTCCCAGCTGTGAAGACATGGATAGGGAGTTCTGAAACCGGATTTTCTTTACCCTTTTTTTATAATCTGGAGTTGGAAGTATATATGACATTCCGGTTCTAGATGCAGAACTAAAACCGGATCGGATAGCGCAATCCATCCAGGTCCTGGAGAGGAGAGCATAAGGGCAAGGTGCGCTCTGGAGTCGGCGGCTGCGCGGAGAGAGACCGACCGACCGGTGCTGTAGTGGATTAGGACGGTACCTGTCTGTCTGTGGAGAGAGCGCGTCATGCGGACTCGGATGTCGCGCACTAGAAGCCATTAAAACCTGTAGGCTGGAGCTGACAGATACGCGGATATGGGTAAGTTCTGTTTTATAATGTTACCATCTTTTTAGATAGCGTGGTGTTGTTTTAAAAAAAAAAAAAAACGTTGTCTTCCTTTCTTATAATAAACGAGACGCCTTGTCTCTTCTGATCCGATCAGAACCCATGGGTTGAATCAGATCAAAAAATGGTTGTCTTCTTCTTATAAATAAGGATTTGTTGGTGTCTTAGTGTGAAGATGTGGCTGAATGAAGCCTGTGCTGTATATAGCCTGTTATAGTCGCAGAGCTGCAATGTGTTTTCTCCTCCATTTCTTGGCGGTATATATGGCTTATTAGAGCCTATAAGGATACTTAATTTTGTATTTTACAACGTTGTGCGCTAAAAGATTTTGGTTCCAAATCAACAAAAAGCCTGTCTGTCTATATAAGTGAAGTCCATCCATTTTTTTTTTTTTTTTCCCCCTTGACTAGTTAGAGTGGCCGTTCTCATTGGCATGGACTGAAATGCTAATCACGGATAAATGTTGGAAGCCAGTCAACTTTATAAAGCGTGGCCCTGCATAATCATTCATTGCGCTTAATCCGGTATACGCACGAATTGCCCATTGTCCGGTTTTTGCTATAACGCCTCCCCAAAAACTCTTGTGGTTCTGAAGGAAGGAAGGCATGCATGCACCGGGGTCGTGCACGTTTTGCTTAGCAGACTGATTCTCATTCAAGAAAGAAGCCGTCGTGTTCTGCACCTGCTATCAGGAGGGACTCTCCAAAATCGAGCATAAAAAACTGTGCGTCCATCTATCAATACACTGTGTGTGTGTGTGTGTGTGTGTCTCTCTTTCTCTGTATGTGTGTGTGTGTGGTGTCAATACCACACTCCTTCAGCAATGCATGATGGTACTTCTGTGTCTGCGCGTGCACGTGTTTTCCCCATCTTATTCTCAGTCATATATGATGAGAATTAACCCATTTTGCCTGGTTCTGATTCCCTTTGACACTTGTCTTGGTATTTCACTGTTAGATGTTTTTTTTATATTATTTTTCCCCTTTTCCTCAAAATTTTAAAATAACTTGTGCTTGTTCTCGACCTTTTTGCATCCTCTTGGTCTGATATTATTGTCTGGGGGTGTATAGCCTATAATCTCCCCCAGCCACTCTTAACTGGTATACAGATGGCCAAGTTCACTGGTGGTGCTGTGCCATTAATTGCGAGGCCGCATGATATATCGACCCACGGTGGGTTACTGCACCACATCAATATAAGCTACAACAGCACAGAAAAGCCCATACAGTATGGGCCGTGGGAGCTCAGATGTAATTTATGTCTACTGCAAAGCAACCATATACTGTTAATCATATAGGTCTAGTTTATGGGCCCGCTTCTTAATTCAATATCATGTCAGAAAACCCTGCTGCATACTTGAGGTGCAGTGATTTTGATCTCACATGCAGGTGCACACACGGTTTTTACAGACATATTCATCCCCCCGGGTGCACAAAACCAGACGCCAAAGCGTAACTTTTGTCAACCATATAGCTTCATGCTGTTGCCCACAATTATTTCACGATTATGTGGCGCTGTAGTCTCAGTTATCCGCCAGTGTTGGCTGACTGCGATGCTGTTCATTAACAGCATGCAATGCACTTATGTTTCATGGAGCATATCATTAGAGATCTGCTTTGCAGAAAAAAGAGCAGGGACTGTAAAAAAAGAAGCCACAGCCAATGATGCAGCAGCAGAGCTTTAAGATGACCCAAATGACATTTCACACGCTGTCTGCATAATACGAAATAAAGCAGATGCAATGCTACTTTGTTCGAATTAAAATCAGTGCTGTATTGGCTCCGAGAGTTCACAGTAACAGATGACATTCTGCCGGCACTACAGCATCCAACAGGCTGCATTGTTGAAATGCCATGGCGAAGCAGGTCAAGGAAGGGGATCAACAGGCCCTTCGAGGGCAATATGGAGGCATTTGTTATTTACATTTGCTTATTTTGAAAGAAAAAATCAATGGCTTGTGAGGCACTTGGGATCCAGCGTTCATTAATATACCTGCTTCAGGGTGATAGGGGCTGGATGCATTGTGCTACAAGCTGAGTAAAGCCTGGAAAGTTTCGCCAGTAACACTTGTGTATGAATATATTCTAATCTAATTTTAATCTCAATGTTAGGCAAATAAAGATATCATAATACATATTTATATATATTTATTTTTCTAATTTCTCCACAAGGCAACATTTTGCATGGAGTAAGTAGGACATTGCAGACCACATGGTGAGCTTAGAGGACCAGTGTTTAGCATTTAGGGGATCTGTTGGCAGAAATGGAACATAATATGAATTAGTATGTTTTTTTTAGTGTATAATCACCTGATAATAAGAATCGTTGTGTTTTTGTTACCTTAAAATGTAGTTTATATCTACATAAGGAGCGGGTCCTCTCTCCACGGAGTCCGCCATGATGCACCGCTATGTTTCTACAGTAGCCCAGAAAGGACAAACTAGACTATGTTAACTTTTCCCGCTTGGGCTGGAGTCATTAACGTTACTCGCTCCCGTCGCCGCTGCTCTCTCTCTCTTGCTTCACCATTCACTTCCCACATACATACACACACTCTACACACTGGCTCGGCTCCAAATGGCTCTAGATGGGAGTATTCGCGTTTCCACATCGACCACCATAGCTCTCCAAAACGCTTGGCACACGGGAGCGGCTTCAGTTGGTTGCAATCTCCTCACCTCAACGCTAGATGCTGCTAGATCCTATACACTCAACCTTTCATTATAGTTCAGTCTGTTAGGTTAAGAGTACATGTTTATACTTTTTATATCCGTGAGGAAGCTCACTAACTTAGTAAATTTCCAATCTCCCACTCTGACATTAACCTAATTATAACCGTAAACCAAAAAAACAGCTCTCTTTGAGGATGTGTGGAGTTCACTTTCCAAAAAAAATTCTCACTCTCAAGATCTAAAACTCAAATGTGGTCCTCACAATGAAAAAAAAGAGCCCTCTGCCCAACGCACACAATATAACGTACTTCTACTTTCAGAGCTACTGTATATGTGTATTTTGTGTTTCTGCGCCCTTTTGTCAGGACTGTGTTGGCCAGTGACGAACACAATCACATCACTGTGGATTCAAGGGGTCAACTTGACCAGGCGGCTGTCTTTTTGCTTGGTATCAAAGCTATCATAGGATGACATGGTAGGAGAAACAAAGCACAACCTTTACAGTGACATATGAGGTTACAACCAAGTTTGTATTGAGCCCTGGAATAGAATTTCCATCAGCGATGTTTCTCTCAGAAGTAATGATGAACATGAGGAAAGCTGTCTCCTGGTTACATTTACCCTTTCTTCTCAAAATAGGATTGTGTTAGGGCTGGGTGATCAATTTGGTTTCCATATCGTCCAATCTTGGTTACACAAGAACACTGATAGACAATGAAAGACAGCATGAAACATGGTCAATACTACATGGCATGAAAGAACAATTAAAACTTGCCAAATTTAAACAAATCCCTGGAGACCTCTCTCTATTTTTCTCTTGTAGATGGACAAGGCGACTTGTTTTGTTTCCAGTTCGCCACCTCTTCTTCTGCTCTGTTTAATGGTGAATTACAGCCATGTGCAGCCAATAGCGCCACTTCCGATCAAACTATGCTGTAGCCAAGTTTATTCGCTCTAAAGCAGTTGATGGAAACGCACCTAATTCACATTTCTTTTTTTAAGTCATTTTAAAAGTTTGCTTAACAATTGAATGGAAACAGGACTACAGCTATGGTAGTGAAAAGTACTGAGCTCAGAGCAGAGTTCTGATAGGGCGAGAGACATTGCAGTACACTGCAGGGTGAAGGCTGATTGGTCAGATACAGTATATATTTCTATTGGGGCTGTCGAAGTTAATGCGATAATAACGCGTTAACGCAAATCTGTTTAACGCAACTAATTTCTTCAACACATTAACGTAATCAATCTTTCAATCAATATATCGGTACCAGCCATGTCATAATAGCTTGTCCCAAAGGAGGCTAAATAACGCTCCAAACTTGCCTTGAATTTTGGCGAGGAAAACTATCATGGCCATATTCAAAGGGGTCTCTTGACCTCTGACCTCAAGATATGTGAGTGAAAATGGGTTCTATGGGTACCCATGAGTCTCCCCTTTACAGACATGACCACTTTATGATAATCACATGCAGTTTTGGGCAAGTCATAGTCTAGTCAGCACACTGAAACACTGACAGCTGTTGTTGCCTGTTTAGCTTGAGTTTGCCATGTTATGATTTGACCATATTTGTTATGCTAAATGCAGTACCTGTGAGGGTTTCTGGACAATATTTGTCATTGTTTTGTGTCGTTAATTGATTTCCAATAATACAAATATAAATGCAGTTGCATAAAGCAAACATATTTGCCCACTCCCAGGTTGATAAGAGTATTAAATATTTGACAAATCTCCCTTTAAGGTACATTTTGAACAGATACTAAATTTAATTTGCGATTAATCATAGACAATCATGTGATTAATCAAATAGTATTGAGAAAAGATTAATAAGATTAAATATTTTAATCAATTGACAGTCCTCATTTCTATGTGTGTATGTGTGTGTGTGTGTGTGTGCGTGTGAGTTTTTGTGTGAACAGTATTCATGACACTACTCCCTGCAGGGTTTTTCTACATTCTACCTAATCAGTGCTACAAATATTTGACGGGCACACTAGGACACAATGTTTCCCAACCACTGTTGAAATGGGTCTAACTTGGCAGGCCTTGCTATCATCTCAAAGATAATTGGAGACTAATAGGATGGCTTAGGCTGGTCCGGGGACGTCCTTCCCTATGTGTTTCGGCTGCTGTCCAGCCTTTATGTGCAGTCAAGGCTGGGGCTGGTAGCAGTTTTGTCAATGACAGGCAGCAGATAGCAATGAGCCACTTGTGTGCACTCAAAGTGCACCAGTTAGCGAGTCCATTTGCCAAGTTATTAAGCTACATTTGGTTTTATTTTAGGTCAGCAGTAAAGTGCACTTACTCTCTCTATGTGTTAGGGTTGAGAGGCAGAAAACAGCAATCTTCCTGTGCTGAGGACAGCAGGGCTGTCTGCTATAACTAAGCATTGTGCACATGCCTTTAGACAAACTTTAGCTCCATTGTCCATTCTTTTTAGATTTAGACAGATGACGGTGGAGGGAGACAAATAAAAAAGAGAATCACAGGTGTTGACATAAAAAAAAAGAAAGCAAGACAAATGTTCATCCTAAAAGTTGGATCTGAAAGCAAGCGAGAAAGACGTCGGAGGGTGAAAATGGAAATCAACAAGGGAAGTGAAAAGGGCTGAGAGGATGGTTTTGAGGACATGCATAAAGAATAGATTTCACATTATAAAAACATCCTGATGGCTGCAGGGTTCAAGGGCATGGATAACTAGCATAGTTTCAACAGGACAGAGAACAGAATGAGGGAGAAATTGTTCGTCTAAGTAGATACGGTGTAAGAACAGTAATGGCGAAAGGTACATCAGGTAAGAAGTAATGGAGACACAAAACCCCACGAGTGACAACTCAGAGGGTGACTTGTGCTCCTTCGTGAATAAGATTAGAGGAGTACTAGGGAAGGAGATGGCTTACAGAGGCATTAGCACACGGAGCGCTCATTAAACCACATGCAGTGTCAGTAAGGGGGATAGGGGTGTCTTGTGAGGCAGGCTCAATCTGAAAGAGATGGCGGAGTCACTTCTAATAAAGCAAGCCTATTATGCACATGGGAAATAAAAACAATAGGGGTCTGTTTCCACAGCCTCCTGGGATGTGCGAGTCAAACACAAAATTTAGAAAGCATGCATTCATGTTTAACAGCCCACACATTCTGTTCCCCAGTCTATTAAAATTGCTTTAAACGCGCATGGAACATTACACATGGGCATTGTTCTATATCGGTATCCTTCTGCTGTTTCTACCTGTTTCTCTATTGTGAGCCTTTGAGGCACAATGTTGTTGGCAAATTAGTTAAAGTTACACTCTGAAACCTGAGGGAAAGAAACAAACAAATTGGCTGCACACAGAAATACTGCATCTTGTGATCATTGTCTTTGTCTCGGCAACATTTTATGTGAACATATCACAATCGTGGGATCCAAGATGAAGAAACATGATTGATGTATCTTCTGGTATAATCAATAGCCAGCACAAATTATCTGTGCAGTTCCGTGGCTCCCTCCATCTGTAAGGAATGATGAAAGATTCCACTGAAAACAAACAGTAAGTGTGTGTCGCTCTCTCTCAGTCGCACTCTTAGACGCACACACATACAATACCCATATGGGATCAGCAGATGCTTGGCAAGGAGTGAAATGGCTATGTTAGATAGCATATGCTCTATGATGCCTCTCAGCCACTCTATGTCAGGGAATTATTTCCGACAAATCCTGCAATGATTCCGAAAAACACTAGAAAATTTAAATCATGTGTATTGCGTCAACTGCACTGGATATTCAAGCTCCTCATCAATGTAACGCATATACACATAACAAATTCATTGGTGAATTCATCATGGCGCCTGCCAACATCATACATTTTGTAACCTAATTAAAGTATGGGCTGCTTCTATCCTGACATATCAATCTTATCTCACTGCGATTATGGTAATAAAGTCCATACTTGATGATATTGCCTTGAGAAACACATATAAATAGTGAATCCCCCCCTATACCACTTCCTCAAGGGGAAATCAATGTATCTTAATGACACGTCATTAGTGGCTCTGTAAAGGGGAACGATTTTAATGGAAACAACTCTGTCTCACCTCAGAACAAGGAGTGATATCACAAGTAAGCTACTGACCAATGTTCTTCATTTTTCAAATTGTATTTGACGCAGAGCATCTAGCCCCCACCCCCGCAAAAAAAAAATATACATAATGAATACAAAAATAAAAAGTAAAGCTACGGTTCGGATCGTAACATGGTTTTGAGTCACAGATCGGATCAGCAAAAAAAAGGGAGCAAATATATCTTTTAGAGATGCCCTGATCATGTTTTGTTGCCGTAGATACAGATTGCAGATCGTTAATGATCCATATTGGCTGATACAGATTGTTTTTGTTGTTGTTTTTTTCATTTAAATATTTTTAGATTTAAATGTTATCATTTTACTTAGTTATAGTTACCTATAGTGGTTATTTGCATACAGAAAACACAATTTAAATGATTAGGAAGTAAAAGATTGTACTTTTATTGATGAAAAACTATTTAGTAGCATTAGTAGTTCTAATGATGTTTTATAAGCTGCTTAGAGGTAGTGTTAGTAAGTTAAACAGGTCATAATTTCCTCTCTATTATCTATTTTTATCTTCTTCAAACAACTGGATTTAGTCAAGTTTATAATCAAAAACTACATTTTCAAGATTGTGTTAGAATTTACCTTCACCAAATATTTTTACTGAATAGCGCCTGAACACACTACAATATAACTCAATGGAACCTCCGTACGTTAGCTGATCCAGTGCTGCCAACGTTACTAGCTCTCCTGCCAATTTCAACACAGATTTGTTGTTCCCGGCGTAACCTTATCAGGGATCAGCGGCTAAAAAGCATTAATACTGATCTCCCGATTGCATATTTTTACTGAACATCGTCCACTAACGATTGTCAGTAAAACTTAATTTCACACTATGATGGTTAAATTGTGTGATTAATCCGCGGTTCACATGCATGCCGAACCGTGGGGGGATCCGTACAGATCACGGATCAACTATGGCCCATTACACAACTATAAGACCAAAAAATTATCCAACCGAAAAACCCAGCCCTGTTTTGCCATTTGCCCCATGCTGTATGCATTTGTTTTCCAATGAAAAGCACTAGCTCCAAAAGTCCCTAAACCTAGCAAGAAAGTTTCCAAGTCAGAAACCAACAGACCTCCCTCCAAAGTCAGCCCTGAGACAGCCACAGATACCAGATTTGTTTTTCTTTCTTTTTTTTGTCAGAGCATTGGATTTATTGATTGCTGTCGGGATGTAATGAGAATACAACAAATAAAACAAAACATGTTTTAGAAGAAGATTACCAGCCCTAGCTTTAAGTAAATTTACATCATACACATGTAGTAATTCTCCACAGACACATTTTGGCATTCAGGTAGTTTGTTTTCAGAGATGAGTTGTGTAATTCCATAGGGTTTATAGTGATTTTTCATCCGAACCCGTGGAAAGCAGAATCGATGATTCATGCTGAACCTGCACTGCTTTGGTTTGGTTATACATGAAATGGCTGGAGTCTGAATTTAAAACGCCTCCGGGATTGTATACACAACCAGCAGCTCTTGAATGTTAATTTGCTCTGTACAGGCTGCCTTTCATGACTTATCAGCTTCTGCCATTGGTGCAATGATGGCTTATGGAATGACTGAATACAAATACAGATAAAGATATGATTGAGCAAATTGCAAGTTGCTTTGCTTTGGGTTGTCAGCGTGTATTCATTGTAAACATGCAGAGCGAAATGACATCAATCGAAACAGCTAAAACCATGTTATTTGCGGTAACGAGTCCACACAATGTGGACTTTGCTTTACATCTGAATATAAAAACATTTTTTGTGATAAAAACATTTGAATTGTCCCATTTAATGACAACAAAAGAGTGTCAAATGATCTACTAACTTAAAATTAAGCAATAAAAGCTTACATTCAATTGCATTTACAAGTGAGTCTCAAGAGTCTAAAGTTATTTATAAAATCACAGTCATTAGGTAATGTTGAGCCACAAGTCATGCTGTGCTCTTGATAAAATTGTTGTCACTGCCATGTGGAACAAATTGGTTTCAGGCAGGCTGCTGTCCGTTCGGTCAACCCGCTAGACATCTAACAATACGATTCACCAGAAAAACAGGCTGTATAAGAAATTACATAATTATATGATTTATTTACTTGAAACTAACCGGGCTGTCATTTGTCCTCTGGTTTCAATTTTTTTTTTAAATTGGATATGCATAGCATCTGTTCTGGAAATATTCAAATGTATGTGAAAAATAAGCAATGCATTTGCTGAATCTTGCGTCCTTTCATCTCCTACAGCAGCAATAGTCAAGATTGGAGCAAATATGATTAAGAAAAGTTATTTTTTATAAAACGATCACTATATCCTGACAGTAGTGCATGAGACAGGTAATCTGAAAAAAATCATATGCCTGTCCTTCAGTGCTCTTAATGACATCTGCAAGATTTCACAGACCGGAGCAAAACAACCAATCAGATCCAAGCTGGAGCCTGCCGTCTCTGAGCAGCTGTCAATCACTCGCAAACTCCGATCAAACTGTCAAACTAAGCAGCATTGATTTAATGTGAATCAATATTCTGTTACTGTAATGCCAATTTATTGTGTAAAATGCTTTCAGAAACATATTTTAGTGTACTGTTTAGCTGCAAAATGATAAAGTTTGTGACCCGGCCGCGGAAATACCAAGCCTCGCCCACCAGCCGGAGCAAACTTTCTCATTTTACAGCTAAAAAGTACACGACAAGATGTTTCTGAAAACATTTTACTGAAGAAACAGGCATTACAGTAACAGAATATTAATTCATATTTGATCAGCGCTGCCTAGTTTGACCGCTTGATCGCAGTTCGCAAGTGATTGACAGCTGCCTCCAGCCTGAAATGACCTTTGCCAAAGTCTCCCGTCACGGGCTAGATTTTTTAAAGCCTGAAAACAGAGCCAAGAGGAGGTGCAGAAGTTTTCAATGTTTCTTAGAACATTTGAATTACAATATGCTGAAAGGTTATTATGGAATTGTTGCCCAATGATGCCAAAAACATTCTGCCTACTGCCACTTTAATCTATAGATTTAATATTTCACATGGTTTGGGAGACTTCGGGGGTGTTGAGTAACATCATTCACTATCACACAAGAGGTTTTTCAGACTAATTAAGGAAATGTGCCTCTTTATTAGAAAACTCTTCCTTTGCTACAACCTACATAGAAGTTGCACCCTGGAGTGTTGTAGAAATATATATAGCTGCAGACACTGTAGGTTGGAGACTTACTGTAAAGCAAATTCTCCTCAAATGTAAGATGTGATAAGACTAGACATGTGCGTCATAGTTGTGTTGTAGGGATGGTAAACATGCGTCAGTGTGGGGGGTTAACAATGTATGTGACAACCTTGGAACTGGACAGAACATTTTACGGGATGAATTACAACATTGCTGTGACAGTTGAGTGGAGGTAGGGAGTTTACAATACGGAATAAGGAAAACAATGGAGCCTGGAAATCTGAAACTGAAAGGGCATATTTCTGGACACTTGATGGATGAATATGAAAGCTTTTGATATAAGCAAGGAGAAGGGACCTGGCATGTAAGGTGGAGGAATACAGGTATAGGAAAGACCTGATCTCTGAAAAGAGAAATATGAGTCTTAACTACTGCAATAGTAGGAGAGATCTCAGAAAGGACAACCATTTTTTAAATAAAAAAAAAAAAAAATCCTGAAGAGTGGCCCTGAGGAGTTGACCTCGTTTTTAAGTTCTGGCATCAGGATATGGAAAAGTCTTCCTTCCTCTCGTATGAGGAGCCGAGCTGGCAGGCATGAGCAGCCAGGTGAATTTGTTGATTCTATTTATCCCAAAATTAAGCAAAAAAATAATAAAAATATATGTAACAAAGTTCTGAGCTCATAAAAATAGGTCAACTAAACAGGACAAAACTCAGGCTACGTAAATGGAATACAACTGAAGACACTAAACTGACCGAACGATGAACTCAATAAAGGCTGATCAGACCAAACAAAGGGTAACACAAAGACAATCACTACCAACTAAATTACAAATAAAACAATACAGCACATTCAGTCTATCTGTTTAAACATGTTAGCACTTAACACAAAAATAAAAGCACAAACAAACTAATAGTCTGAAGAAATTAACTAAAATCTCCAAAATAGAAATCCCAATCCCCCCATAATGTGGCCCCACTTGGTACATTCTGATTTGGTCACTTCCTGTAATTAAGAGACCTGCTTTAGGGAGAACATTTTTTGTTCCGGCCTGACAAGACATCCCTCCTGTATCAGTAAACAGCAGTGACGCCATCAGCACTGGTAACTCAAAGAAATAGAAGTCAGAAGGACATAAGACATAACTAAAGCGTGACTGTACAGAAGTTAACTGAATGTGAGCGGTACAAATATAAACTAAATGTACTACCAATAATACTAATTATAATTTGAGTATGATGTATGAAACAAAAGCTATGTGTCATTATGTGTCTGTTTGCTGACGTATGTGTGATGTACATACGGTTAAAAGTTAGCAGTTATTTATAATTGTCTTGACTTTCACAACTCAATGTTATGTTGTTTCGTGACTTTTCTTAGCTTTTTTATGCTTTTGGCAAAGGACTTTGTGCCCTTCCCATTCAGATGCACACACATTAATCATTACACTGAATATAAGCCAAAAAGACAAAAAGAGCTCACTTTTTGCAGCAGTATTGTTACTTGATAATAAAAAAGAAACCCATCCAAATGTAGAAGCACAACTACTTGATGCTTGCCTCAGGATACCTCTTCAGAAGTTGTAAGCAAAACTGCCAAGTTTGCTGGGCCTCATCTTTTTCGTGGGCAATAAGTCAGGCCTGGGTGTGTATAAATATATTGTAATTTTATCTTAAGAAACAAAGAACCATCGGTTGGTGGACACCATCATTTTCCAATACTCAACACAAGGAAAAATAAGCTATGGCCATTTTCAAAGGGGTCCCTTGACCTCTCACCTCAAGATATGTGAATGAAAATGGGTTTGCATAAGGCAAGCATATATTTCCACTCCCACTTACTTTTTTATAAGAGTAATAAATACTTGACAAATCTCCCTGTTAAAGTACATTTTGAACAGATAAAAAATGTGCGATTCATTTGCGAGTCATTGTGACTAACTATGGACAATCATGTGATTAATTGCGATTAAATATTTTAATCGATTGACAGCCCGAAAACGTATAAATGCCTCATTAGACTTTTTGTAATAAACTCATCTGCTTACCTTTTTTTCTCCTTTGCCATTTTCCTCTCCCCCTTCCCCTCCCTATAGGCTCTGCTCTGCGGCGTCGCTGGCTAGTGGTCCAACTCCTGATGCAGGTGTGGCTGGCAGCAAATCCATCTTTGAGTGAGCGCCCATGCCCCAAGAGCTGTCGCTGTGATGGAAAAATTGTCTACTGTGAGTCAAGCGCCTTTCGCGATGTCCCCAAGAACCTCTCCGGAGGCTGTGAAGGCCTGTCTCTACGGTACAACAGCCTCGCCAGTCTTCGTGCAGGCCAGTTTGTAGGCCTCAACCACCTCATCTGGCTCTACTTGGACCACAATTACATTGCCTCTGTGGATGTAATGGCCTTTCAGGGGGTCCGCAGGCTCAAAGAGCTGATCCTGAGTTCCAACAAGATCACGTCGCTCCACAACACCACATTCCACCCTGTCCCCAATTTGCGTAATCTGGACCTGTCGTACAACAAACTGCAAGCTTTGCAGCCTGGGCAGTTCCAGGGCCTACGGAAGCTTCTCAGCCTTCACATACGCTCAAACTCTCTAAAAACCGTCCCAGTACGTCTGTTCCAAGATTGCAGAAATCTTGAGTTCCTGGATTTGGGTTACAACCGCCTGCGCAGTATCACTCGGAATGCATTTTCAGGCCTAGTCAAGCTCACTGAGCTGCATCTGGAGCATAACCAGTTCTCAAAGATCAATTTTTCTCACTTCCCTCGCCTCTACAATCTGCGGGCACTTTACCTGCAGTGGAATCGCATTCGCTCAATGAACCAGGGCCTAACCTGGACCTGGGCCTCCATCCAGAAACTGGATCTGTCTGGAAATGACCTGATGGAAGTTGATGCTGTAGTGTACCAATGCCTACCCAACCTGCAGACCCTCAATCTGGACTCCAACAAGCTTACCAATGTCTCCCAGGAGGTGGTTGATGCCTGGATCTCTTTGACTACGATAAGCTTAGCTGGGAATGTATGGGACTGTGGCCCTGCCATCTGTCCTCTGGTGGGCTGGCTCAGAAAGTTCAGAGGGGCAAAGGAGACCACCATGATCTGCGCCTCCCCCAAGAAAGCCCAGGGAGAGAAAGTGATGGATGCTGTTGAAGCTTTTGCTGTTTGTCAATCAAACGCAGCGACAACGCTCACTGTGAGTATTCCTCCAACCCCATCCAGAGTCCCTGTGCAGACTGAACGCCGCCCAGCCATTCTGGCTTCCCCTACTGGTTCTGGAAAGAGAGGAGAAGGGTCTATCAGGGGTCCCACATTGTCAGCTGTTACCCCTCCTGTGGCACTTCCTCCAGAGCAAGACTTGGAGCCTGTTTCCTTCCATAAGATTGTGGCTGGAAGCGTTGCCCTTTTTCTATCTGTCGCGATGATCCTGTTGGTAATCTACGTGTCTTGGAAGCGCTATCCCAGTAGCGTCAAGCAGCTGCAGGAGCATTCGGCAGCAGCCCGCAAACGCCGCAAGAAAGCTAGAGAGACGGAGCGCACCCTGAGCTCCCCACTGCAGGAGTACTATGTGGACTACAAGCCCACCAACTCTGAGGCCATGGATGTGCTTGTGAATGGGACCGGACCCTGCACCTATACCATCTCAGGCTCCCGAGAATGCGAGGTATGACCCACACCACCGCCATTCCTCCTAAACAAAACTCTGTCCACAGCGAGGCGACCAGAGGTAATTATTTACTCTGCTTTGATAGACGATAAATCTGCTACTTGATGACTTAGCCTTACACAGCAAGTTTGGTAAACACTGTGTACCCATGGATTATTGCGGAAGTGGTTTTAGCATCACTTTGTTTAGAACAAGATATCTTTTGTTTTCATAGGGGTGTTTGTATATTCGCTTAAACCTTAATCTCTGCCGAGTTTGTTTTGCCGCAAAATTGTACAGACGTACAGATATATGAGACTGATTACATTTCCTATCATGCATAATCTTGAGCCCAAGCTATGCTGTTTGTGATAAGACATTTGTGCTTGTTTAGGTACGTGTTTGCTTTATTTGCTAGGGTATAACAGGCTTTGTGCTTTGTGTGTTTGCTCTACTACTATTCAGTCTTTGATGAGCAGTATTGTGTAGGGACAATAGTTGATTGGTGGGAAGTTTCACTTCTGGACACTGGATTTGAATGCTAAATGAGACTGGTCATGTGAATAGAGCTTCACCTGAGCTGATGACTTCACACTTTTCTTGACATAGCTATGACTCAAGCTAGTTGGAAAATACTTAATGCTCATAGACCCCCAACAGCACATCCTTTCTGATATTTTTCCTTCCTTTTCATGCTGACTTGCTGCAAGTTGCTCACTGGCTTAATTGATTAGTCACACAAATTGAAATGCATACTTGCACTGGCCATATACACTTTAACTCACACAGGGATAGCAAAAATGCACATTTTGTGAAATGCACACACACACACATAAAGAAGTAGTGTTTGATAGCCCCATAAGGAGTGTGAATCCTTTGAAATGTTTTGTACACTGGCAAGTGAATTTCTTCAAAACAGTATTTACTGACTACAGCAATGTGGGAATACTACTTTTTCTCCTTGCTTTCAGCTGCTACACTCTTGTGTACCTGACATACTGTACCATTCTTAGTTAAACCTTTTGTTCTACTGCAGAGTTTTCCAAACTACACGTAATCAAAGCTTCTGTGGAAATGTATTTTGTATCCTTAATTAACCGACCCAGTTGTAATAAGGGGCTAAAGTAGGGCTAAACCCACCTAGATGATGAAGTAGCCCACAACTAAAAGCTGTAACCCAAGTGGCATAAGCTCTCTATATATTTTTCACATTACCAGCCCACTCATACTCAATGCAGTTCCTAGATTTTCTCGACATTTACATGGCATGGATTTCTGGCAGGTTCTCTCTGGAGGAATGACTATAAATGCAGAGGTTTACACAGCGAGCTGGAGGCAGAGTCCTTCACATTCTTTTTCATTTCTGTTACTGACCGTCTGGTTTTCCTTGAGGCAGGTCACCTGGTAATGTGTAATACTTGCAGGTTGCTCACACTGGTTTGAGTGTAAAGAGGGACAACAAAGTACAGCTGCTATTTTGTTGTTGTTTGCCTTGCCCTCCCTCATACAGTATAGGCTTTGAGTGCCTCCTTTCATCCTACAGTGCTGCTTTATGTTTAGTGTGAATTGTTGAATGTAGAACTCCATCGAAAGTGATATTGGATGGATGGAAGGGGAAAAATAGAGGCTAAAGTTCATTTTCAACAGCTGCACTTCATTCTATACAACGCCAAGCAATCGTCTATTTGAATTATGTGCTATTCACATGACCACATTTTGACACATGTTGTTATAGCTTCAACTCAACACGCCATGCTGTCGTGGAGCACAGTATGATCTCTAGCGAGCAATATGCATAGAATGTTTAGAGGCTAGATACGATCTGTGAAATATGGTATATTCCAGAAAATCACAAATATGCCTAAAAAAAAATTTGTTGTATTGACATTTTTTATTGCAGCCCCAACAAAATTAAGCATTTCACAGATGTAGTATTTGTTGTCAGGTTGGTTTGGATTTCATAAGCTTGTTACAGGTGTTCATGTTCTTGTGGCCGCCCCCTGTAATTTAAGTGATTAGCTAATTTGCCCTAATTTGCAAAGTAAACCACAGGAGACAGCTGCCCACAGGAATCATATCTATGTGAGAAAAGGCATAATGATAGTTGAAATAAAGATGGACTTTAAAAAGAGGTTGTGATGCGGAGAATTGGTATTCTCACTTACTGAAAAAAAAAGAAAAGTTAAATAAATATTGATTTAATTTTGATATAATTTTGTAGATGGGGTGGTTGTAAATATAGGTTTGAAAATAACACTCTTTATAGACACCTAGATTATGTTCAGTTTCAGTTGTCATTAGTCAATTATTTTATGCCATTTTTTTTAAATGTGTCTCAGGGAACACACATAATACCATATGTTGACATTGTTTGGTAGAGAATTGTTAATGCCAAAAGTTGTATACAATTAGACAGATAATTGAAGGCTATTGCACTGAGGATCAGGAGGAATTAGCTGTGACGGGGAGGAGGGGATACTGTCACACTAGGTGAAGGCAAACAAAAAAGTGCATTGGTTGGCTTCCAGTATGTCACATTATACAGCATAAAATGGCTGATTGTCATTCCCAACACTCATTTTCATTCCCGATGCCTCATGCCAGTTGGATCGGACTTTTTTCACGCTCATATTGCACGGTTCAGGGAGGCCCTGTAGGAGACGGTATCTATGAAAGGTGCCCCCCACTTTCACTCTAACGGACCTCACACAGAACACCTCTCCATCTAGAGCTAGAAGCGGGCCTGCCGTTTACCATTGAAATCATTGCATCTATCATTAGCCCTTTTATCTTGACTTGATTGATCTTGGCAATTTAGCTGACTCTTTTATCTTTAATCTGTGAGCATAATAAAGCAGGAATTAACCCATACTAAGAGGGTCAAGGGCCAAATTAACATTACAGAACCAGCAGAGTGTAACTACTCAGGGGGGAAAAAGGGAAATATTTGTGATTCATAAACAACAACTCTTTTTAACATACTGTAACAGAGTATTGCAATGTTGGAAATGTTAAGTTGATGTCTATAATGTGTTTAACTAGTCTACTTAGCAGAATATCTTAGGTTTGTTAAAGGGGACATCATAAAAAACTCACTTTTTCATTGCTTATGCTCATACATGAGGGTATCTGGAGGGTATCCGCACAAACTGTGAAATAAGACAACCCAGTCAGTTTTTTGTGGGCTGCCTAGATCAGAAAACAACAACCCATGCAAATTTGGCTCCCCTTCTTATGTCACATGCAGTCTCATGAGAATATACCTTCCACAGCTTGAGAACTACCTTTGCAAAGGTGCACCGTATTTTTCTCGCAAGCCAATCAGAGCAGACTGGGCTTGTATGGGAGGGGGTCTCAAAGAGACAGGCACTAAAACGGAGCATTTCAGACTTTCAGGTGAATACAGGTATATTCAGACAGACAGTATGATAAAAATAGTTTTTTTTTAACCTTAAAGTATGTAAAAATGTTCTAGTAGAAACCCAAAATACAAGAATGAACCTGAAAATGAGCATGATATATATGTCCCCTTTAAAGTTTGAGACAGACATTTCATCCAGTTGAAATTCCTATACAATGTCGGTGAGGGCATACATGACAAGTGTAGCAGATGTAGCAGTATAGGCTCCCAGCTGTGCACCTTGTGGTTAGCGTCCTTACAATGCTTTAAAAAGAAAACAATTAAGGCTTACTCTGCCCCTCCTTCTACTGCTTTCTGCAAGCTGCTAATTAACTCAATACACCTGTAGGGGATTGTACTGTCAACAGCATGGCATGTTGGCCTCTGGTCTCTTTCAGCACAGCCATATTATGAAGCCACATTAGAGGAAAATCGTTTGTGTGAACATATGGAGGAAAAGTGAGCGAAGGCCCGGCTTCCTTTCTCTTCCAGCACTCTCCTCCATTTTGTTTCCTGAGATATCCTTGAAAACGCCTTCTCTCCAGCCTTATCTGTCCCTCTGTCTCATCTTAAAACATTGTAGAGGGGAGACAAGAACTATCACTCAGCAGTCCACGAAGTCCGGAGTTCATCTCAGAATGTGCTCCGATCTTGTTTCTACATTTTGTTGCTCTAGCGTGGACATAAATCACTCGGCAGAACGCAGCAGCACCTGCTGCACTCTCTCCCCACCTCACAGCCTCGCTGCATCTCCTCAGGCTCGAGGCCATAGCGGCTCAGGTCTGTTCATCTCCCCTGAGTGAGGATTGCTTATTCCTCCCGTGTCACTCATACCATTTCTTTCATTCTGATTCCTGTGCCATCACCATAAGTCACCTCTTCACATGATTGTTCTCTCTCCCCCCCGCCCCCCAGGTCCACTCCGACATGTGAGTTTGGCAGCCTTTCTAGTGAATTGCCCGAAGATGGTGCAATCCTCATTTTCCTACGTCACTTCAACCTTTCCCACAGAGAGGATTATTTGTATCATTTAATTTCTATCTTCTTTTGATCTCTTTACTTTCTAGCTGTGCTCTTGATATGGATTTGACCTGATCTTGAGTCTGTGCCACCTATGTCACCTTTTCAAGTGTCAGAACATCCGTTCTTTGCCATGTTTCCCATTTCCCATCTTATAACCTAGCCACACTTTACACTTTTTTTTCCCACAATTTCTTTCTTCTCTACTGTTGTGTTCTTTCACTTTGTACAATTTCTATGTGTCTAGCAACCCATATCATCATATTTTGACCTCTACCACCGTCCATCCAGATCTGCTCATTTGTCGTATCCTGCCACTTGACAGAGTGAACTAAGCGGCACAAAGTGGCTTAAATTGTATTCTTTGGTAATGATTTCGATGATATGCCAAGCATGCCCTGCCATCTACCCAGTAGTGTTACCCCTAATTCACTTACTACCATCTCACTACCAACTTGTCCTGAAAAGCCCCGAAACTCATTTCTGCCAGCAGGACTGCTATGTGCCCTTTTTGACTCTACCTCGTCATCCCTTCCTCTGTTACTGCCGCTGACCTTTTCTAAACTACAATCTCATCCACTTACTATAATGTCACACCGCATATAGCTGTCTTTGAATTAATTAATGTTGTGCCTATTTTTAAGAAACCCTGACGTCCGATGCTAAAACCTAGACAAATGATATGGCACCTACTTCTCCTGAGTGCACTGCCCTTTAACCGAGTTTCTGAATAGGTCTCACAGAGCACCATGCTAAGGTTGTTTTCACTGCAGTCATAATAGTAACCAAGCATAGAGGGAAATTACTCAAATTCTTTACACCTGACCTACCTGCTGACTGCAGTACTCATTGAATAGTTGCTGACTATTGCTGACCTGGCAATTTATATTATCAATAATATAGGACACTGTGTCCTTATGTCATGTAAAACCACCTATCTATCAACTCTGCACTCAAGATCAGACTGGAGACATAACCACTTAAAATATTGATGAGTAGTACATTCTATCTTCCAATGTTTGTACTTTTTATTTGTACATTCTTTATCGTGATATTTACTAGAAAAGACAAACAATATAGCCAGCAACAAGAAGGAAATGTTCAGGCTATTTCTTGGCGATCTCCATCCAGCCAGCTGGCACCATTTTTAGGTTTTTGTTGTGAAACGAGGTGGTATCATATCAGATAACTCCTTATTTCAACTTCACAAATCAGCCGTTCCTCGTCCATTGCGGCGCTTTCAAAGCAAGCAACAGGAATAAACACTTACAGGGCTTCCAAAAAAAGTTCAGCTCAAGTCAGGACACAGTGCCATGGACAAAATAAGCAAAAATGGATGTTCGAATAGTTCAAACCTATTAATTTTTGTAGAACTAATATTCTAATGTCATTTTTTGGCCAATCTTGACAGCCCTAGTGACCCTAGTGAATGCCCGTAAAAAAGGAAAAAAAGACTGTATTTGATCTGTTGTGTTTAGAGAAACTGTCGCTTAATCAATAAGTTGGTTGACAGAAATTAAATCAACAAGAATATTAACATTTGATTAACGGGACACGCTAGACACTACACTGCTATAAGCAGCTTCTGAAAGTAAATGCAAGTTGTAGTGCTAATGCTTGGACTTATGCTGATGACATTCAACTCTACATTTTATATTTCATTCTGCTACTCCTCCAAAACCATTACTAAGACTGCTTATCATTGTTTGATTAGGGTAAGTGACAGTGTCACGCTTTTTACGCCAAACCGACCATCCCGTCCACCTCCTTATGATTTGATTTTGATGTCGTTTGTACGCCATGTATCCTGACCTGACTGCAATTTAAATGCATCCACGTATAAATTATATGGTAAGAGTTAGTGATGTATGAAAAGCGAGAAAGACGGACTTTTAACCAGGAGACAGGTGTTTGAGACAGGCGTTGACTGGTGTTATAAGTTACGTTAGTGACATTTGTCACATGACGATTGTTTAGTGGCGTTTGTGACATGTTTTCCGTTGTGGTGTTACGTTGTTTTCCTACATATTTTACTTAGTTTACGTTCTTATTTTAAGCCCGACTAGGACGCGGAATGTCCATGTAATATCGTGGTATTTATACGCTTCCCATGAGACCGGGTTGCAAATTGAGGCATGCACCTCTGCTTACAACCTGTATCTGCTTGTTCAATTTATATCCACAGTTTGAATTCTAGCTTATGTGTTTTTCTTGCAGATTTGTCAAAGATGTATTATATGAGAAAGCATTTTGTGGGGTTTGCTGGATGCCTTTTATTGCAGGCTTTGCTACTGAGATTTGATACTTTTGTACCAGTCAAAGGCCATGATGTAACACTCTGAAATACAAAAGCACACACATTTTTGCTCAACGTTTAAAGGTAAAAATATGTTACTAATTTGTACTGCGTCACTGAACAGTCGTTGCTCTTTCTTAAGGTATGAGACCGTTTCCCTCTCTCCCTGTTTCTCTCTCCCTCTTCCTACAGTGCAAGGTCACGGTGTCAGATTGTTAATTGCTCAGAAAAAATCAACACAAACACTGGCAGGCTAGCCAAGGGCAAGTAAGCTATCTGTAATTCAGTGGGGAGGCTGAACTTCTCGATGCTAGTGTCTTCAGTCGACAATTAGCCGTGTGGGAGACTTCAAACATGCACTGTGCGTGAGAGAACATCTCTCTCATCCGCTAATCCTGTCTGTTTCACACTCTGGTTCCATGCCGCTGCTTTCTGCACCTCCGTTTGATCCATGCTTAATGAGGGTGTTAGATCACCAATACAGCAATTACATTACCTGGAAAAGAGGCAAAGACTCTTTTCTTTTCCTCCCAGTTTCCACAACGCAACCCACGTGCATCATTAATGCTAAGCTTCCTGATGCACTGCCTCTGTTATGCTCGCTACTCGCCGCTGATACTCATCTTAAATTCTTTTACAGTTTGCATGGGATGTACTTGCTTTGTACCTGCTCGCTCAGCAATTATTTTTATTTTTTTTCGCCCAGTGGTCTCTTCACTTTCAGAGCCATTTTTCAAAGCCATGCATGATTTGTTTCACACAGGTCTCTTGCCCTTTTTACTGCCTCTTACTTGTTTCTCTACCTACTGATACAAGTACTGCTGCTCCACACAGCTTTTTCTATTCAACCCCACATACGGATGAGAAAACTAGAATGAAATATTGTAACTGCATGTGAATGGACATAAAAACAAAAACTGTCCTGTTTTTATAAATTGGGTATAATAAAGGATGCCCAGATTACTGACATGGAACAAATGCTGAAAGGGTAATATCACATTAGAGCCACAACTTGCTTGCTCTAGAGTGATCGGTGTTTGGCTGTTATTGCATTTTTGACACTGCATTTAGTTACAGCAACAGCAATCATAAATGCTCCTCAACTAGCATCTATCCTACAGTTACATTTATTGCAGCATGTGATATAAAACTCCCCCTGTTAGAGAAAACTGTGCAGCAAGCACATAGCAAACATCTCCATCCTATCAAACTAGCTCTCTCGATAAATCCGACAAGCCTTATTTTTGTAAAACAACCCGAATCTTTCAACCATGAATCATCCTCTTTGAGGATTTTCCTCATTTCTGTCTTCTCTATCTTAAAACAAGAAGGAATAAAGCAGGTTGTTTATTCGGATTCAAACATATAAATTTATATTATTGTTTTAAGAAATTTAGTTGTTCAAGCTGCAGTTGGGAACTATTTTTTATCTATTTTTTATTTATTGTTTTTATTTGCTCAAACTGTCATCTGTGAAAAAAATAAAACGAGAAGGTTTGTGACTCAGCCACCATGTTGAAAACAACACTTTCACATTTTACAGGTGAACAGTACACTAATCTATGTTTCTGAAAACATTTGAGACAATAAATAAGCATTACAGTTATGGATGCACCGATACCGGATCTTATATCAGGATGATACTTACTTAAATAGCTGGATCGGATATCGGTGACAATGGGGCCGATCTATTCAATTCAATTTTATGTTTTTATACTGTATACATTATATGCTGCAATTTTAATTTCTGTTTAAGTTTTGACCAATTTGTTGCTGCATTAAAAATTATTTCACTTGAATTGTAATTCCTGTTAATTTTGAAGATTTTTAACAAGCATACAATTTATTATTTTGATAATAAAGAACAATTAATACATTTATATCTATGTATTTATTGGTCTTCATTCTGTTTTACAAAGTCAAGCCTGATCACACCCTTCCACACAGTGAGGCATACAACTTATTAATTATACACTGGTATCGGATTGGTACTCTGTATTAGCCAATACCCAAAGCCCAGGTAGCGCTATCGGTATTGGGACTGAAAAAGTTGAATCAGTGCATCCCTATGTACAGTATCTATAGAATCTTGATTTATATTTGATCAGCGCTGCCTAGTTTGACAGTTCAAAATTTCACAAGTTTCGTTAGCATTGATTGACAGCTGCGTTAGAGACTCCTCGGCTCTGATTGGTTGTTTACCTTCGTGCTTGGTGGAATTTTGCAAATGCCACTATAGGAGCACTACACGAGGCAAAACAGATTTTTTAACAGATTATTTATCTTATGTACTACTGGCAGGATATTGTGACAGTTTGAGCAAATATGATAACAAGTTATTTTTTATAAAAGTTACCAGCTGCCGCTTTAAGTCTTATTTTCTTTTAATGATAAAGATGGAGATTTTGTAAAGTGCGTAACTGTAGTTGCATCTCTTTTGTGATATTAGCATACAGTATTTTTCAAAAACAAATTACTGTCATGAAAAAAAGTAAAATTGTTTTGTGTAATGACTGGTTGTCTGTGTCTTGTTTGTAATATTAATAGGGTAGCTGTGTGGAAGGAAGGAAAAGCAAGGTTAGATATTAGTGTGGATCCAGCCCAATGAAGCACTCATTTTTCCTCATTAACTATATGATCATTTTCAGTAAGGTTGGACAGCCTTACTATCACCTTGCCCATTAGTCACAAAATTCAAATACTTGTAAAGTATGGGGAAAAATGAGTCAGTCATGGACCTGCATCTAAGCACCTGCAGCAGTCCATCTGTTCAAGCCTAAAGTAACATAAAATGAAGAAGTAAAGGCGACCAAGCCATCCCTATAGCTTTTTTTAATATAAATATTTTTCCGAAGCACTTTTGCTGAAGATGTGGAGACGTGTTCACTCTTACCAGAAAATGATGTGCCATATAATGAATTGACAATGAGTCAAGTGTAATTAGCCTGTCATCCTTGCATAACGCCGCTGTCTGATAAAAATATTTAAGCTTCCCAAAGTCAATTTTATATTTCTATTTAATAGGTTTCATGGGGCCGAGTGTCAAGAAACTTACTTAGAATTAAAGACTGCATCTTTCAAGGAAGTAAACTCTCATTTCATCACTTCTAGGAAGAGTTGTTATCCAATTCTATAGCTTGTCCTAATTAACCAACTACTGTAATAAAGAGGAACGCTCTCTAAAAAAGAGAGGGTTAGAGGCCTTGTCTTTGCACTTCTCTGTGGGTGGACGGAGTATTAAAAGAGCACAGATCTGCGTCTCCATAGGATTTATGTTATCCAGCCTGCTTTTTTTTATCTGTTCTTAACTAAAGAACAAAGTACATGATCTTTCCACTTACATTTACAGTATGTCTCTTGTGATAGCACGTTCATATCTATCTTTGAAACTAGTCCCATAGAGGAGAGAGAAAAATGGGCATGATTTTGTGTAGCAGAATTTTTCTTACTTCCTAACTCAGAAATCATCTTGTAGGGGTCACCACTGCAATGTGTCCTTGGTACACCCCCTCAGCAGTTTCCACTTAACTGATTACACCTCTTCACAGCACTGTGTGGGCATGTACACTCTGCGCATGACTGACATCTCCCCGACCCTTTAGCAACAGTATGAGACACAAGTGGCGTACCATTAACTACAATGTAAAACCCATCCCCGGCAACAGTAAACACACAGAGAGAATGCGCCAAGAGTGACTGTGGTGACGTAGTTTAGAGAGAGAAAAGACCCATAATGGGTGGGCAGGGTGGTGGATGGGTCCAACAAAGACACAGCTTTAATCCAGGAGACCGCTGTTTGTGTCCCATGCGTTAAGTTTCAAATCAGCTGTTCGTTCGTGTCCACCACATTCACAACATTCAGTTTCATTTTCACTTTATAAACTTAATAGTTGTAAACCGAATGACGGAGTTCTTTCCTAAACCTAACTATAGTGGTTTTGTTGCCCAAAATAAAGTGATGCCAAGGGGCGTGCAAAGCGGCCATATGTGACAAATTGGGATGAGAACGTGTTGGTATTACACAATACAACTGTGTTAGAATAATGACTTGAGTTTATGGTCTCATTTGCTAGTTTCAAGTGTTCTTCAATACAGCATGTTTCATTTATTAAATTATGGTACCATTTACAGTAAAATAGACCATAAAGCAGGGTATGATTTAGGGCATGGCTACTTTGTGATCTACAGGTTGCTACCACAGTATTGTCTGGTCTGGGAGTTGTCCGTGTTTTTGTCGTATAGAACTTTAACCTTTTCACAGTGTGTTTTCAGTTCATGAAACAGTCTATGTTTTCTATTGGCCGACCGTGCAAATTAAAATTTAGAGACCACCCTGAACAAAGGATGAGTAAGGATGAACCCACATGTTCTAACTGATACAAATCTTTGAAAAAATGCATTGTAGTAAAATGCATTAGACATTATGTAACTGTATTAGGTCTAAGAAAATGTCCCCCCTTTCCCAGAACTGAAGAGATGTATGTGCTTTTATTGGTACTGACAGCATTCAAGTCATCCTGCTCAGCAGATTCAACAGGCGGAAAAGATAGACTGACTCTGGGTTGAAGTGGAGTAAGACAGGTAGGCAAGTGAACCTGGCAGAGAAGCACGTTCAACAGGATGGAGCGGTGGACAGGCGGACAGGAGAAGCAGTTAGAAAGCCAGTGAAATCAGGCAGTCATCCAGACTCGACAGCTAGATTGGCAGGCGTCCGTCCACAAAGACACACAGGCCTTTGTCCACGGACAGCTGTCCATCCTCTGATCGGTGATGGCTCAAAGCTTTTTTTGAAGTAAGATAATAAGTCCGAGGCAAGGCCCAGCAGATTGGCATGTTTTCCTCAGTGGTCGGATCAAAACTGCTATATGCACCGACCCTGATGTAGGTGTGTGTGTTCTCAGGATTAAAGGGCACTTTTGATCAACATTTTGTCAAATTTATTGGATTAGTTATGCAACTTGTTGGATTGAAACATTACAGCTGCAACGAAAACATAAAAGCACAATTTAATTTACTGCTAATGAACATTTATGTTAACTTTGCACTCAAGTTCATAAAATGGGAAAATACTGAGTTTTCATTTGTTACGTTTTTAAAAAACATGCTATATCATGAACCTAAGGAATCCATTAGTGCCAACCATGTGATACTACCTTGTCGGAAAGGAGGCTAAATAACGCTCCAAACTTGCGCAAAATTTGTGGCGAGGTAAAACTGTCATGACCCTTTTCAAAGGGGTCCCTTGACCTCTGACCTCAAGATATGTGAATGAAAATGGGTTCTATGGGTACCCACGATTGTCCCCTTTACAGGCATGCCCACTTTATGATAATCACATGCAGTTTCGGGCAAGTCATAGTCAAGTCAGCACACTGACACACTGACAGCTGTTGTTGCCTGTTGGGCTTGAGTTTAGCATTTTATGATTTGAGCATATATTTTTATGCTAAATGCAGTACCTGTGAGGGTTTCTGGACAATATTTGTCATTGTTTTGTGTTGTTAATTGATTTACAATTATACATACATTTGCATAAAGCAAGCATATTTGCCCACTCCCATGTTAGAAAAGAGTATTTGATACTTGACAAATCTCCCTTTAAGATACATTTTGAACAGATAAAAAATGTGTGATTAGTTTGTGATTAATCGTGATTAACTATGGACAATCATGTGATTTATCGCGATTAAATATTTGAATAATTTATATATATATTTCCAATTTCAATATGAAATGCGTGTATCGTGAGAGAACTTTTTGGCCATATAGCCCAGCTCTATTTCAGTTTCATAGCCCATTCAAATAAATTGTGTCCCATACGTTATATGAATCAAAGGGCATGTACACTATGGGAGAGTGCCACTCCTTAACATTTCTTCAAGTTACACGAGTCGCACAAGAATCCTAACACAGGAGCGAAAAAGCAATCAGACTTCACATTTCCGATACTGCTGTGATGTGCTGCCAGTCTTTTATGCTGTGTACATGAAGAACTCACATGAAGGGGTGTGGGTGAGTGAAATATATTGATGTTGAAAAATCTAATGAAATTTCCCATGCCTTTCAAGTTTGATCCCTCACCAGCGTGTAGGTGTCGGGGCAGGCTGGCTGCATGTGCTGCATCCACTCGTGCCTGCATACAAAGTAACCTTCATCTCCCTCGGCTAGGCTATTCTCGGAGGTTTTCATTCCGTTGTGTCTCCTATTCCTCTTTAAGCCCTTTTTCTCTGCTGTGTCAAGCACATATTATTTTTAGTTAATTACCTGTCTCTGTCAACCTCCAGCGTCCCACGCTGTGGCCTCGCTGCATCAGCCTGGATTCAGGTTGTCTTCCACTGCAGGGAAAATGTACACCCCTCATGATTGATGACTTCTATTCTCCCACGGCTTCACTTTAGTATTCCTGCCTCACATGTCCAAGCTGCGAGGGAACATAATATAAACACTTGTCCTAAGAATATGTCCCGACACATTGTCCACTTCTTTTTGTCATGTGTGGTTTTCCAACACAAACAGAAAGATATCCCAAGACAGTTTTTGACAAGAGAAAGGCAAGGGGAGAATACAGTATTATATCTCTCTAATACACATATACTAAAGCAATAACTTCCCTATACGATGCAACACACTCCATGTAACTAATGTCATATATTTGAAAGGCCATATGTCATGGTAAAATATAATGGTCCCTCTTATTGATTGAATTAGCGAGGTAATAAAAGCTCTGTATTGACAAAACTGACAATAGATACGTTGGGGATTGATTGTGCCATGAAGCTAGTGAGGCTACTTAGGGATCGGGACCCCTCTCTGTATTCATCAACTGTCTCTTGGAATGTGAAAAAAGATTATAGATAATGATAATCATAAAACGAGGAAGAGTACATAGCCCACCTGAGCCTTATCAGTACATCTGTTACATTGCAAAGTCCTTGGACATCTTTAATAGTAAATGCAGTAATACTAACATTCATTTGGAATGACCACATTTACATAATTGCAAATAGTTGTGAAGGTTTTGGTGTCAAGGTTGTCAGCATTTGACTATATTTCTTATGCTCTATGGAGAATGAGATGGAGAGTCAAACCAGCACTCCATCAACTTGGAGCCACTTAAAATTCTTCACATGGATAGGGGTTGTAATTCCAGATTTAGCCTTCAAAAACAGCTTTTAATTTGCTGCCATGTGCCAACATCTGTAATATTGCTATACCTACAACAGGAAAACTAACACTCATACAATTTTATAGACTAATGGATTAGTTGATTTAATCGACAGATCTGTAAAACTGAGTTTCTCCTTAAAGAATCGCACAAAAACACCAATTTAAATCTTGTGTTTACCAGAGATGTGCTCACAACTTTCTTTGAAATAAATCATTCAGCATGAAAAAAGCCTAAAAAAATTACTAATCGACTAAAGAAATCTTAGTCGACTGAGACTGAAATGATCGACTATAATTTACTTCCATGACTCAAATAACGTAGCACACATACTTACTTTTAGCCAAACCATGGTGTTTTAACTCAACCTAAGTAGTTCTGCTGCATCTTTTTTATTTTGTTATTCAATTTCCAACTTTAATCACATGTTTAAAACTGCGACCAAAGAAAATATGTTTCCCTCGAACGTAATTGATAGGGCGTAATTGAGAATGCAGTTTATTTGTATGGTATTGTAGTTTATAGGAGACAGGGTTGACATAGCACTTTAGCCCAGATCCCCAGATACCAACCTATGCTCCATTGATGGAAACCAACCTATGCTCCATTGATGGAATACTATCACCCCAGGTTTGCTGTGTGTCAATTAGTTTGTAGTAATTTGATTCAATACAGGTTTATTTAGGAATATGTGCCAAGTAAGCACATTACTAGGTGTTAAAAACTAGACTTTGGTAAAGGGCCCCTGCACAAGACAGTGCCTCAAGATTAAATAGAAATTCAAGTCCAGAGGTTCTTTCCATTGACTTATTTTGTGCTTTCATATTACCTAATTTGCGATAAAGGTGAACTCCCTAAGGCCTGCGAACAGACTTTGATGTGTGAAATTGGTGGATTATACTGCATATGAGAAAAGAGTTGTACAATATAAAGCCTTTTGTTGCTCAAGAGGGAGCTGCGCGAAGTCTGATATATTGCCTTAAGTGATGTCACCTGAGGCAGAGTTGGTTTGGGGTTGAAAAAAGTAAAAAAAGAAAAATTATGTGTATGTGGAGTTAGAAAGAAGTGAGCTCTACCAGACTGTAGATCGCCCGTCATCTCTGCTTGAGGCTAGCAGCTCGAGGTTACATTAGCTGCTACTACCATAACACAGCCGGAATCTCAGAACTGTCGGCAGTCGAGATGTATTGTGGGTAATGAAGGGCGTCAGGTTTTGACAAGGAACAAGAATGGGCGGAATAAAAAGGTTAATATTTCTAGTTTGGATGCATACATTTTTATCCTTTTTTTTTTTTTTATTTGGACCCTCGGGCCAATTTACTCTTGGCCTGGTTGGTAATACAGCCTTGGGTTTGGTGATGATGCAGTACATTTTCCTTGAAAGCTCCGTAATCATGTATTTTGTGCAGTAGCTGTCAGTGAATCATGCACCATCTGAGAGGTTTAGTCAGTTCTGTACTGTACATACAAAAGAATAAGACGGTCACATTCCAAGATAGATATTGAACTCTGTGGTACTATCGTAATGACTCATGCAGTGAAAGACTGGCGTGTGCTCTACGGGCTCTAAAAGGGCACTTACTCTTTGTGTGGGGACAAAATTGATGTTCTAGGACTGCTCATTGTTAATATATTTGAAAAAAGCAACAGGCATCTCCCATGCTTTCTAAGTGTTGCACAACTGCTCCATGACCTTCTCAAATGCGAGGATCTGTTGTATTGGTTGTTTCTATATCTACACATATATATTATATAATCTGAAAAAGGATGAAAAGTGGCATTCTCCATGCAGCATTTTACCTGAAATAATTACAGCAATGTAAAATGCAGGATTTGTAGGTATCTATCAAAAATTTTAGACATAGGAAAAAAACATAAGAAAAAACAGAGGGATAGTTCAGCAAAGTTGACATCAATACATCCTACAAACACCCATCACTTATGCACATATCGATAAGACTCATTCATAATTCACTGTCAAAACTAACTTAAAATAAGAGCATACCGTCATGTGACATGGCATAGAGTTTCCATAAGACAAGAAAGATGAACAGAAAATAGAGAGAAAAGAAAATCAAGCGATAATCATAAGCCTTTAGACTTGTATGACAAAGGAAAATATTGGTTTGACCCAGCTTATATAGGCTTGTTTTATGTGATGGTCGGGGGGAAACAAATGGATTGATCAATAATGAAAATTAGGGCTGTCAAAGTTAATGCGATAATAGCGCATGAAAGCATCTTTGTTTTAACGCCCCTAATTTCATTAACGCGTTAATGCAATTGATCTTTCGGAGGTTGTAGCAGGCTCAGTTTTAAAGCTCCAAAGAAGATACTGGTATCATATGAAACTAAAAAACCTAAGAAGTCCATTGGTACCAACCATGTCATAGCTAACTAGATTGTCAATAAGGGGGTTAAATAACGTTCCAAATTTGCGCAAAATTTGTGTCTCTTGACCTCCGACCTCAAGATATGGGTACCCACGAGTCTCCCCTTTACAGACATGCCCACTTTATGATAATCACATGCAGTTTTCGGGCAAGTCATAGTCAAGTCAGCACACTGACACACTGACAGCTGTTGTTGACTGTTGGGCTTCAGTTTGCCATGTTATGATTTGAGGATATTTGTATGCCAAGTGCAGTACCTGTGAGGAATTCTGGACAATATTTATTGTAGTTTTGTGTTGTTAATTGATATCCAATAATACATCTATATATACATTTGCATAATGCGAGCATATTTGCCCA
The DNA here is from genome assembly GCF_043250625.1 of Sebastes fasciatus. NCBI lineage: Eukaryota > Metazoa > Chordata > Actinopteri > Perciformes > Sebastidae > Sebastes > Sebastes fasciatus. The sequence goes on from NC_133813.1 coordinate 12,091,779, forward strand.
CTCCAATGTTGATAAGAGTATTAAATACTTGACAAATCTGCCTGTTAGGTACATTTCGAACAGATTAAAAAATGTGCGATACATTTGGGATTAATCACGGACAATCATGTGATTAATCACGATTAAATATTGTAATCGATTGACAGCTCTAATGGAAATGATCATCAGTTTCAGCCCTTATTGCACCCAATTTAAAAAAAAAATGTCAACCTGTCTGTCCCTCATAATGGGTAAAGTGGATTCAGTGGGTGAACCCATCAAGAGACCGCCTTTTTCATCCGCAAAGTGTCAGATATTTCATTCATTCATCTTCCCCGATATGCAGCCTTTGAGATATGATTCCTCGCCGCTATTTTGCCACTGATTATAACCATTAACAAGCGGTCTGTCCGCGAATGGATGGGGTCGCTACCCTCGGCATTAAAACATTCATCAGGGAGCGTGATTTACTGGGTGCTCTCACCGAGTGGGAGGATATGCTCTTCTCAATGTGGAACATTTGAAACGGGATGCTTTTTGGACTGCATCACAATCAATGCAAATAGAAAATTTTAATCGCCTCAGCTGCTCTCCTTCGATTCTATTATGATTAATTGGATTGTTCACTTCTGCGTGTCTAATATGACAATGCAGCTTCTCTGCCGTGACATAATCGAGCCCTTACGCGTCTAAAGAAGGATTCAAACTTTTAACAGTGATGCTATCTTTAGAGCGGAGAAGCATCACTGATGTGTTGACCAATGATCATGGAAGTCTCATATTTTTCTAAAAACTGCCCAAAAACGGTTAAACAGATTTTTTTTCCACTCTTTTTAATCAATGCAGGTGGACTTTTTGCCACATAATAAGGGCCCAGACAGGGCAGTAATCAACATCAGGCTAACCAGATTTGGATTAACAAATTGATGTTTTGGACCTATGACCGCTATAGTTGATGGTAGAATAATCTGCACAGTGTGCATGGGTGCTCAAGTAAGATTAAAGTGGTGGGTGTCAATCTGGTTATCCTTTCAACCGTGAATTAAATCACCTGCCAAAAGGTTAAAAATACATACGGAGCAAAATTGTGACGAATACAGGAAAGGTACGATAACACACACTCCCAGAAGACCTTACTCCATGTCTTTTCGACTTTTTTCTGGGGGGAACATTTCACGCTGTCACCTAAATTTATCAAGTCAGTGTGGCACAGAAAGGACACAATGGAAAATTACAAGTTGAGCCAAAAGATAGGAGCAGACGAAAGGACAGAGAGGAGAGGAGAGGAACGGGCATAGTGGACCTGGAGTGATGTGGGATTTGAGGACGGAGAGAAATTGATAGTTGGAGTGGGGGAAAGAGCTCGCACGCAGTCACTCTCTCGGCTCCCTCTCTGACCTGAGAGGCGCAGCCTGTTTGATTTAGTGCCAATCAGAGTTTTTAATGTCTGTGCAGCGCATCATAATTTATTAGGATTATCATAAACTTGTGCCGGGGAGAAGGAGTAGGGGGCACTTGTGCCTCCCTCTCAAAATGAATTACTTGCTGCGAGCTGGAGTGTCAATCAGGCCAGAAATGGCGACACCAGCTTTTTCTCCCCACTTTGTTTTTTTTCCTCCAACCTTTTCCATGCGGCCCCATCAAAGCCAGGACCCACAATAAATATTCATCCCATCATATTGCACCCTAGACGAGGCCAAGGATGTTAGGTGAAGGAGAGCTAAAGGCAGTGGAGTGTCTCTGTCATCAACAGCGAGGGAGGGGACTTTTCTTAAGGGGAATTATTTGCAATGGATTCATTAGATGAACCAGAAATTATAGAGGCAATTCATTATGTTCCTCTTTTATTTAAAATACATAAAACACTGAATAAAAATCAAGCTCACAGACCATTTGGAATAGCAACCTATGTTACTTGTTGTGGACAATGACTTGAATCTCTTACATTCTATTACATGAGTATAATTATTGTTGTTAACACAAATAATAATTATCACTTTTACAACTTCAACCCTCCTCCATAGTATTTCCAATATTGATTTCTGCTCTCTTTTGTGACAGCTGAGCTCCCCGGCTTAATTTGAACACCGTGTAAAGGGTCCACTTGTCTCCTTGGTTGTTTTTTTTGTCGAAATTGAAATGAAGACGCCGATCTCATATCGTCTGCTAAGCCTTTTCATTCCATTTTGATCACGCAGAAGAAGGAAAGAAACCGCCGAAAGCATTGCTTTGAATAATATGGTGATGAAGTGTTATTGTATCTGTGCAAGAACCTTCTTCGACATGACGGACTGGCGTTGAATTAATTTACTCAGGGCAACAAATGGGTGAGTGGGAAGACAAAACAAAGGTGATGATGTAACTTGGGAAAGATCATTAGTCTTTTGTGCTGTGTTAAGATGTGAAATAAATAGCAGATATTAATTCATTTGGAGTTCACCCACACGCACACTGCAAAAACCTCAATTTTTTTGTCTATAAATGGCTCATTTAAGTTTTATTTTAAAGAGTGAAAATATGTCAGTTGAAGTCAAGAGAAATGAGAAGTAATTGAATTGGACATAAAACTGCAATATTAATTATTTCAGTCAGTCATTTCTAGAAAATGCTTAAATTATTTATATTAAAAATATTTTTTTCTAACTGCACTGGCTAGGGTTAGGCGATAATTCAATATGATAATTGTTTGTCTTTCAATTAAATGGTATTGTGATAAAATCATACATCGAGATATCGTCTAAATAGATAAAAACAAGCTCATACTAACTCAAACTTTTCAGAAAATCTGATAAAACTATTGTCTTAATCTGATTACTCTGTATTTGTGTGCATGCATATAAACATAATAGGGCTGTCAAAGTTAAAGCGATACTGACACGTTAACGCAAATTTGTTTTAACAACACTAATTTCTATAATGCATTAACGTAACTTGCGATTTCTAGGCTCAGTTTTGAAGTTGGAGAAGATAGTGAAGATACTGGCATCTTATGGAACTTTACATACAAGCCCACTTTATGATAATCCCATGCAGTTTTGAGCAAGTCAGAGTCGGCACACTGACACACTGACAGCTGTTGTTGCCTGTTGAGATATGGGTATACAAAAATAGGCTTTACCATGTGATTATTCAACGTATCCGCATACAATGGTTTGTATGATATCTTATGTGAAAGTTATTCCTCCTTTTTTGTTTCTTTTCCTACGAATGTCCAGCAACACCTCTCAAATTCCGCTCGTTACATGCATACAGTCTTTTCAAAATAAACTTCCGCCTTCAGGGGAAACAACTTCTTTAGAGTTTAAGCAAGAGAACTACGTAGTTGGGATTTGGAAAAGACCGTGGTTTGGTTTAAAATAACTACTTGTTACTTAAGTTACTAGAGCAGTCACTTAAGTTTATAAGTCATGTGACAAATAAATCAACATTGACTTCTGGTTTCAGATTTTCATTCACTCTATATATTTCCGGGTTGACAATTATGTGGATTACATACAAATTGAGTTAGTGGGATGTACACAAATTACATTGCATTACTTTTAGTAGATATAGCTATTAACAGTGTATGAGACCAGCCTTGGTTATTTCATAAAGACTTTGTTTTTTATTGAATTACCAGAAAACATGCTATGTCGTGATATGTTGTTATCGAGGTATGAAATTACCTATATTGGGATAGAATAATTAGGCCTATAACGCGCAGCCCCATCACTGGCTGATTATTTCCTTTTTTGGACTCAATTATGACCAGAAACGCACCGTGCAACCTGAGCACTGTATCACATAGCAAAGGCCATGTCCCTCAGCTGGAGAACATTTCACCTTATTGCAAATTTAAGCATCATTAAGCACGTATGGGTTGCAGTAAATTGCATGCGCGCAGGCGAGCACAAGGTTACGTCTGTCCTTTTTAAGGTGTTTACCGTAATTTACAGCGTAGCTTTAAACCCCCACGGTGGCCTGCATTGATCGTGAAAAAACAGACATTCCGGTGAATGAATGGGAAATGTGTGCACAATACATGGGCTGGCATTTGGGAGTTGGTTCGGGGGCCTGTGTACTGGCATGAAGCTCGGTGGGAGTATGAGAGGCAGGCAGACTGGAAGCCTAATTAATCCAGCCTTCCTTAATTAGTCTCCCTCCCGTCCATGACGTACTCGCCAATCTTCTGATGCCCCCTTTCCCTTCCTCTGCTCTCCCTGATATGCTCTCCCTCCATCTATATTTCTCTTGTCTCTTCCTCCCGCCTTCCTCTCCTGCTCTGTCTGGTTTTGCCATCTCTCCAGGCTTGACCGAACGGTGACAATATGTTCCGAGGTGATAAACATAGCACATGCCGCTGCAGAGGGCAGCTCAGGCGAAAGCTACGGTTTTGTCTGTGCCGTTGCCTGCCTTGCCACTGGAGGAGCAGACAAAAGCCCAGCTGTAGGCAGTAGAGATTGCCTCGCACCACATTGTCTTCAGAGATATACAATGCAGGTGGTCACCGTGCTGCTGGATGGCACAATGCCTCGAGCGCTGCACCTCCTGCGTGCAGATCACGGCAGTAATCTGCAAACACTGGCACGCGGAAGAGCACTGGATGCATCCCTCCAGCATGGCGGGAAAAAGAAAACAGGCCACGGCAGTATAGCTGTAAGCAGGGCCAAGGCTGCTGAGCTCAAAGATGCTGACTTTAATGACGCCGCACGGCAGCTGAGGCCCAGCCCAATCACTCTGTGCCCAGAATAATGAGGCAGTTATTCCACTTGTGGCCATGGCCATTCAGAACGACTGCACTGTGAATACTGATCAAGACTAACTGTTGACATTCTCACGCACCATGCTGGCTTCATAATGAGCTGCATGATTAACTCATCAGGGTTTGCTTGTCTTTCTCGCGGGGAAGGTAAAATACTCCACTTCAAATGTAGATATACTGTATATTGTATATATTATGGCAAAGCAAAAATATTATTTTATTTCACTTTATTTATTTTACCATTGGATGAATTGACAACATTAATGTAGTGATGAACCCCCTTGAGGATTTCCACCGACTTGCAGCTCTGATAACTGTACACTACCTGCCCAGCACAAAATGGAAGACAGACAGAGTTAGCGACTTGATGGTGAATAAAGTAGAACATGTAATGGCTAAATGGCTGGATCTTTTTCTCACGAGTTGATGGAGAAAAAAAAAAACAGAGCTAAAAGGAGAGCAAAATATTCAACTTGTCAGGTGGACAGAAACATGACTCCAAATGAATACTAATGTTGCTCCGTGTCTACTGAATGTGTAGGCAAATATTTGCTACTGCAAATTTATAAAGTGTTAATAAAAAAATAGGTACATCAAAATCCATATTATTCAATATATATTCAATATTCAACATGCATATATCAAATATAAAACCAAACAATGAGTCAAATGTATAGATATCATAAATCACATAAGTCATCTGGAAAAAAACTAAACAATAATCCTAAAAACTACTATATAGAAAAATTCAAAATAATTATATTATTTTTCAACTAGTAATATATTACTTTTTTCTAAATTTTTGTATTTTTTATACAATAGTTTTCTTGATAATTTGTCCATGTTTTTTCTGATTCATGATATAAAATTCAACTCAACCTTTTATTGTGTTTAATATGTAGGTATTAATTCAAATTGTGGCTTATTGCTAAGCGAAACTTGCCTATATTCCTGAAAAAAAAATAATATATATATATATTTTTTTTTTTTGGGCCAATAATATTAATTATAATGAATATTATTATTAATTACTATTATTATTTTTTTTCAGAATATATATATTAATACATTTTACTATTTTTCTTATGTTATATTTAATATATGCTTGTTTAATATTGATGTTGATGTTTCTAGCTCCTTTTCATAGAGGCGTGCTCTGTTACCCATGTGGGAGCATCATACAGGGTCGTTCAGCTCCGCTCTGATTGGACCACCTTGAGAGTAGATTGACACTCAATCATGCAGATCACAGTCACCTGAGTGAGGGATGGCTGTCTGTCTACATTTTGCTATCTCTGCATTATAATGGTGGTTTGACAATGCCTGATAAAGATCTTTGCTAGATTTACACATTGCGTAGTTAAAATTGCTGGGAGCTTTTAATACAGTTTGTGGATCATTTTGCTTGATTCTTGCCTCAGTGGTATTAATCTCCCAATTTTTTTCCTCAATTATGTTTGTATTGAAAACATCATTAGACTTAAAAGATAAATTACCATATCATTTGAATCCTAAAGACGGTGTATTAGTAAAAAGTTAATGGAGTTAAGTAAGTTTGATGGGATTTGATACTGCACATGCATCTTAAGTGTCAGCTCCTACCTCACCTTCACTCCATCAGGTGTATAAAAAAGCTGATGAAAAATATGATAGAATACAAGGCAATAATTACCTGAAACAGATCTGCCATATCGCCAATGGACCATAATGTGATAAATATCTTAAGGGATAATTTTTCATCTTTTCCCTTTTTTTTTTTCCCCTGTAAAGATGGGCTATTTGTGTATCAAGGTCATCTTGCATCCCTGCTGCATTTCCACAGAACAGTTGCCAGTTTTGCCTTTCGCTCTATCTCTGTCCGTTTCATCGTCACCCTCTAGATATATATTTATATATTCTTTCTTTCACTTCTGACCTCTTATTTCCATGGGGGTAGGACACAGTCTGAAATAGAGACCAGAAGAGGGTCGAGGTGAAGTTGTCTTTAACACTCCAGCAGCTAAAAATCCCTTTTCCTCCGTGCTCCTCTCTAATAATGTTCCAAATGTCAAACCTTAGTCGTGATCGCCTTCACCATATTAGATGAGGCTTTTGGTGGCATTTTTCGGTGAACTCGTGTTTCAGGTGAGATAAAAATCAGTTTCAGATGTTTTTCCTCTTTAGGTTTCAGGTGGAAACTTACGGGTTTACGATTGAGACGTGAACGGTATAGCGTATCTTGCAGCTCAGGTTCTGGGAAACCCATGGATAGAGTGATCCCCCCTCTAAGAAGGAGCGCAGCCAAAACACAAGCCAGAGTTGTCAGCTTTCTGTCGATTCTCTGTAACAGCTTGGTGAGTTTGTCTCTAGCTCCTTACTCCTGCCTATAATCCCAGGTTACTCCAAGGCTGTGTGGCTCTGAGATCTGGGAGCTTTCAAGGTTCTGCACTCTAACTGGTGTATATAGTGACTCACCACTACGCTCTAGTCGGCAGACTTTAACCACCACAGTCCCTGAGCACTGAGCATAAATCTGTTTAGTCTGCTCCAGTTTACCGCCTCTTTCTCCCACATTTTTCTTGTATATTTGATGCCGTGATTCACCGGCTTTGCATCTCCTCTTTGAGACTATATTTTGGTGCAAAAACACTTTTTTTGGCCTGTTAAGTGTGGCCCATTTCTTCTGTGTGGGTTTTTTTTTGGTTCTCTCTGTGTCTTTTTATTTCTATAGCTCTCTTTCTTTCCCAGGGCCTCCTCGGCATCATTTGCGTGGCCTACTTTCTGCACGGGGTTTGGTTTAATACCCACAAGTAGACACTTGAGCAGTAAACACTTCCCATGCCGTGACTACCAGTGGGCTTTCCTGAATGAACTGATCCACTTAAGGCTTGATCTGTATAATGACTGCTATACCATCCTGGACCATACTTCCCATCAGGATCTTGACCAAGCAAACACACATCCCCTGCAGGGTCAAATTAATCCACGTCTTTCTGAAAGAGAGACACTCAATATAATGATATAAACACTGTTCTTCTCAGCAGGAATATATAATCTGCACACCTAATACTGCTAATTTTAGTACTTCACTCCCTCACAGAAGAGTATAAGAAGACCAAGGAGTCCTATCTGATTTACCTTATCAGAGAATAATGAAAACCTGCGTATTGTACCAGTAATTATTGTTTCAAATAGCTAGGGAGTGAACCATGTAAACACTACATGACTGACACAGTATAAGATCTATCAAAATACTCCACAGAGTAAAGGAAAAAAAAAAAAAAGAACTCCAAGGCATCTGTTGCAAATTAAGGTTATTGATCCTTCCCGACGGATTTTTCAACAGAAGACAACACACTAAATTTTGACGTGCAGTTTGTCCAGGTTCCTGAATGTCTCGCAACAGTCACTCCCACAGAGTGCGGTACGATTATTTCCACCTGTCACAGTCCCCTTTCAAATTGAGTTTCAGATGTGCAACAGCTGAATCTCGTCAAGAACTGCCAGCTGCGCCTATTTTCACTTGAGAGGAAATCTGTTCCTGCTTGCAAATCCATGATTTGTTTTCCTCCCGTGCTTAATATGAAGTTAGAATTCCTCAAAACATATTCAAGAGGTGTGAGATTTGCAATTTTACGTTACATAGATTTTCTAACTTCAAATTCTTTCCATATTAGTTTCCCTCTATTTAGTTTTCATGTGCCACCAATGTCATTTTATATAAACCAGTGTTTTATATAAAACCAACCTCCGGGTCTGAAAAGTGAAGCCAATGTGGAAGTGCCTTAAACTTGCATTCTTTCTAACAGCCAGCAGGGGGCGACTCCTCTGGTTGCAATAAGAAGTCTGATTATATAGAAGTCTATGAGAGAATGACCCTACTTCTCACTTGATTTATAACCTCAGTAAACATTGTAAACATGAGTTTATGGTCTCAATTGCTAGTTTCAAGTCTTATTCAATACAGCATGATGTTCATTTAGTAAATTATGGTCCCATTTAGATTCAAATAGATGATAAAGCAGGGTATGCTTTAGGGTGTGGCTACCTTGTGATTGACAGGTCGCTACCACGGCATTGTCCAGTCTGGGTATTGTCTGTGTTTTCATCTTTGAACTTTACCCCTTTCACAGTGTGTTTTCAGTTCACGAGAGTTAATTGTAACATTTTTGTCCCCTAAAGATGTCTTATTCAGTGTTCGATTGTACTTAACTCCACCCTCTTGTGTTACTTCTGGTTCCAAAAAAAACAAGATGGCAACAGCCAAAATGCCCAAATCAAGGCTTCAAAACCCATGGATGCATAAAGAGAACTGGATACAGCGTTGGAAGCGGGCTCCTGTTCATTCCTATGAGAGTTGCTCAGTGGCGCAAGAAGCCAAAATTGCTCGACTGTTGAGTGATATGGTACTCTGATCTTCCGGCAATCCATTGGGCACATAGAGCAGGCGCAGTAGCGTTTCCTTTAACTCCACCTCCCAGCTCTAAGTCCACCCTTGGTCTGGGGCTCAGTTACATGAACAAAGTAAGGGAAATAACTCTGGATTTGGCTAGTAGTGCCTTTTACAACTTTTAAGACCTAATGATTTGAATAAGGGCTATTCAAGTGCCCATACTGCAATAAAATATCTTCTGATTTATAGGCGTCTCTTTCCCAGTGTAAGTCTATTGGGGGTAAAAAGTATATTGTTGGGCCCAATGACATCACATGGCGGATACGGAAGTTGTAGTACTACCGTCTGGCCACTACGAAAATTTGCTTCAAAGCCCGACGCTCTTCCTGGGGGCTTGTCAAAACCTTAGTCCACAAACCAATGGGTGACGTCACAGTGACTACCTCCACATCTTATAACCAGTTAATGATATAAACATGCAGTCAAATGCACATGTAAGGCATTGTGTACACATAGACACACATACACACATATTATATGACTAAAAAAAGCACTATATTCAATTTATACAGTATATAACTATCAATGATGGGCTTCACCTGTCAACCTGAGTGTTATCCTCCATATACCTCCAGGGTACTCCAGTATTTGTTCTTAAAATGTTCCCTACAGAGATGGGGAAGGATAATAGATCCATATGGAAGTGTCAGATGAATATAAATAACAAATGATCAACGACTTTGCATCCATTTCCTCAGTATTTCTTTTTTTTGGGGGGGGGATGAAAAAAAAAAAAAAAAAGATTTCAGAAAGCTAATCTCCCGCTGCATTTGCAAGGCTTTCTGGGACACCAGAACCCCAGGAGGAAGCTGTCTGCGCACTATAAACAACTTCTCCCGAGTTAGTGTTGGGGTTTCTTTTGAGAGAACAGGAGATAGACACGGAGGTTTGTCTTCCTAAGATGGGAGCAGCAAATAAAAGATGGGGAAATGGATGAGAGATAGAGAGGGTGAAGAGCAGGGTTCATATATAATGGCTGACTGGTAGAGAATGAGAATTGGCTGTTTTTCATTTCACCTGTCGTTGTAAAGGAAAGCGCCTGTCACAATGAGGGCAATGTCACCAGGGCAGACGATGTTTCCATGACAACCGGGAATTTTTTTTCCCCTCGTCTCTCTGATTTGTGTTGAGCTGTTGCATGGGATAAGGTCTTTAAGCGGGGACGTGCTTCCCCTACCCTGAACATAAATGAGCACTTGTTCTGTCCGTGCTGTGAGAACAGTGTTGCATCTTCCTCTCTATTCATTGTCACATTGCTCTTCAGATCTTTGTCTCCTCGCTGCTGTTTAATTCCGCTCATATCAAGCTGCGCCTTTTGATCGTCACTCTGCTTGTTCAACATCAAACACCGGCAGCGAGAGTGAATTTACAGTCTGTTGTGCTGTGGCGCCGCTAATGTCTTACATCTGTGTTTAACATCTTGGCTCAAGTCAAAACAATCAAGTTGTCATTCACAGACTCTCCAAGTTGTTTTTGGTAAGAGCTGGAGAAAAGAGGCACTGGAGATTCCGCTTTTGTCCGACCAGAACAAAGAGTGCACAGGTTAAGAACCCTGTGGCTGTCTATAAAGATAACAACAACCCATCGGGTTCAGGACGTGTCCCGTGCTAGCCGTGAAATCCCCAGGATGAAACGTATCAGCGCTGTGATCCAGGATAAGGCGGTGCTGCATACTGACACACAGCAGTGACTCAGTTCATCCGAGAGGTAAGTGGTGCAGAAAAAAAAAGGGAACATCCTAAACCTCTGCTCAGGCATCATTACTGTGTGTATGTGTGTAATAGGGGTGGGACTCAGTCTTAAAGCTTAAAGAGAGAAGATACTGGTATCGTATGACACTAGAGAGGAATTGATGGGTACCAACCATGTCATGTTAGCTTGTCGGGAAGAACGCTAAATAAACGCCTCAATGTTACGTTCAATTTTAGCCAGGATCAACTGGCATGAGCATTTTCAAAGGGGTCCCTTGACCTCTGACCTCAAGATATGTGAATAAAAACTCTGAAATGAACAGAATGAAAACTGAATCTTATTAGATAAAACACATGTTGACAATATATATAACTTGCAGTTGAAAAAAGGTAACATATTGCAATAAGTCTTACTGCAATACTCAGCATATCCTATCATATCATATTATATGGACATTTCGTGTGTCATAAGAATGCATTTTACGTGTTTTTTGCGTGTCATTTGCACGCCTCTTTTCGCATGTCATTTGTACTTGCACACAACAAAACTATGGTACGTCCTCAGGTAGGTTTAGGCAACAAAAACACATAGTTACGTTTTGGAAAAAAACTAAGTAAAATATGTATGGTAACAACGTAACATAACTATGGAAAACACGGGACAAACATCACTAACGTAACTTGCAAAACAAATCACTGTTCTCCAAAACAACGATCGCAAACAACGTTCTCGCTCTGTTTTTAAAGGGTTAAAATAATCCCCAACATCAGAATCAGTGTCTAAATTATGGATAATCCAAACAGCACACTGTTAACAGTTTTCATACGGACTGTTTATTCAGTAGAAAGTAGTTGCAGTCAAACTTCTTTTTACAGCGAGGTAGATTATCTGCAGCAACCTGTTTATGGAAAGACACATTGAATTATTGTAATTTTACAATGCTGTGAATAAGGACTGAGCGGAAAATACCTCAATACCTCAGCAGATCAAATCCAAAACAACCTGCATGTCTAAATACCACTAGAGGTAAAAATGTGTCTTCTTTTGTAATTTGAGTGAACCAACACTGCAACTGGCGTCAGCATTTGTGTGAGGCGTTTCTATTAGGGGAGGAAGCTGTAAGTGATGGCAACTGATTCGGATAAGATCTCCCATAAAGAAGCACACAAGGTGTTTTGCGCTTTGTATTGTTCAGGCGTTGTTGGCTTGCGCACAATCAGACCTGATGTAGAAAGAAGAAAAGGAGTCCTAGCAAAAAAAAATCAGAGGCCACTTTTCCATTGTCACGCAGTTGGAAAATGATGAGGCCAATCTGTCCCATGCAGGGAGAGACAGTCCCCTGTAGGCTTACTGATTTTAAGGCAGTACGTTTGTGTTATGTTTCACCATCTCTCATTGTGGGAGCTGCAGGTGGGCTTTTTTTCTGGAGCAGAGATTCTAACTCCCCGTCCTCCTCGTTGCATCGTGTCACTGCCCGAGGTACTGAAAGTAGCATGCACTGTTTTCAAGATGTATTTACTTTGGTCAACGGGTATAATCAAGGACCATTTCACCTTCAGTGAAGCATATTATTATGTGCTATATCTCAATATTACATTCTGATTTCAGAATCGTTTCTTGGATATCGCAAATATATTTATTTTCAATAGTAAATAACATTTCTAAATGTCAGTGAGGCAATCAAATAATGTTGAATTGAATGGAATCCAGTGATGAATGGCGTTTCAGTTTCAGAATGCAGTCATTGTAGAAAACAATGCGGTTGGAACAACTGGAGGAGTGAAGCTAGGCACGTATATTCTGCATATTGATTCCCATCTGAGCCACACATGATTAATCATCTGTGATCCAAATCTTGACCACAGAGCCTCATTAACATTCTGACAAAGTACAGTTTTATAATTATGTAAATCTTCTTTTAAGTGTCTCTAAAATCCAGTCCCACAAATTTGATTTATTCATATCGAGCCTGCAGAAACACACAAAAGAGAAGTTGGTTGACATTGCAGGACTTGTGCTGGTGAAACTGTTTTCAATTAAAAGGCTGGTATTCCTTGCCAAGAAAGTTTAGATCTCAGAGTTTTTTCTATAGCAATCAAGTGTTAGCTGAAATAAGGCCAAAGCATTACTCACTCCCAGAATCAATCAGTTATTTTTGTCTTTTGTTGGTGTTGTTGTCGTCGTTGCCACTTTTTTGATCCTTTCTCTTTTAATCAATACATGCATGGATTTCCTTTTGAAATAATGTCACTTCATTGATTATATGGAATTTGAATGGCCATGCTGATCTATTTCTTTCACTACCCGATTTTTGTCAAAACAATGTAAATATTATTCAGTACATGGACTGTGTCTTTCTTGAAATATGAGGTGAATCAAATTAAAACGTACTATAATTTTCTAAATTGTTCTATGTCATTAATGACATTGCTGTAAAATGGTATGAAACCAACAAGTGTAAGTTCTGGGTTTGATGTATGATGGTTTAAACAAAATTAACTGGAATAACAATATGGATAGAGAGCAGCTTTTACTGTTCCCCACACTTTTATCAACTCCACAAATGTGAGTAAAAACAACAAGGGTTGCAGTAGCTGCAGCAGTTTAATGGGACTGTCTAAGCTCCTGGTAACATTTAAACCTATGTAAATATATCAATAGTTTAACTCTGTACACATTGGAACTATACTTTTTAGGGGTCTAAGAATGTACATAGTCAAATCTGATTCGTCAAGTCATGCCTATCGTCGACTGATTGTCAAATCATGTTTTATTTTTTTTTGCTCATAGATCATCCTCTGTTTAAGCTTTAAGTTGCTACTAGGGCTGTCAATTGATTGACATATTTAATTGTGGTTAATTGCATGATTGGCCATGATTAATTGCGATTAATCACACATTTTTTTATCTGTTCAAAATGTACCTTAAAGGGAGATTTGTCAAGTATTTAATACTCCTGTGAACATGGGAGTGGGCAAATATGCTTGCTTTATGCAAATGTATGTATAATTGTAAATCAATTAACAACACAAAACAATGACAAATATTGTCCAGAAACCCTCACAGGTACTGCATTTAGCATAAAAATATATGCTCAAATCATAAAATGCTAAACTCAAGCCCAACAGGCAACAACAGCTGTCAGTGTGTCAGTGTGCTGACTTGACTATGACTTGCCCGAAACTGCATGTGATTAACATAAAATGGGTATGTCTATAAAGGGGAGACTCGTGGGTACCCATAGAACCCATTTACATTCACATATCTTGAGGTCAGAAGTTAAGGGACCCCTTTGAAAATGGCCATGCCAATTTTTCCTTGCCAAAAAAACACAATATTATCATGTTAACTTTGAAAGGCCTAGTTTCTATTAACAAATAGTATCAACACAATTATTGGCCAAGATATATATGACTATTACTTAGCTGTTGTTTCAAAATATCGGACGGTGCTGTTTGTTGTGTGTAGTGTGTGTGTAGGTGAAGCACTTTCCAGAGTACTGAAACGAAGTGGAGATCAATAGGGAGACGTGGTTTCAGCCTGCTTTCTTTTTGTTGTTGTAAATAGAGCTTTAGGTCGTAATTCTATTTTCTCCTCATAGTAGTAATCCGCAGACAGAAGGGAAATGACAGGGAAGTGAATGGACAGCCAACTAGAGAGACGGAGACGCAAACCATAACCGCTTGTTATATGCGCTTCAAATAGCTTTTTTTTCTACGCACCTCTCTCTGATGATTTTAGTGTATCGTTCATAAATTCTAAATAGATTTAGCGCTCTGATAGTGGTAGGTTCTGAATAATGCTTTGAATAATACATATAGTCTTTGATTTTTAAACAGTAGCCTTATGTTGTTGTTATTTAGCCTTTCTTAGGCTATCGCCAACGTGCTGCTCCGATGGTCCTGCAAATTCGGATAGTGCAACTTAGTCTACATGGTGATTTTTTTCATGTAAACTAAGGAGATTGATTGAAAGCACACGTTATTTTCCAATTTTTTCAAAACAGTATTATTAATAGGCTGTTATTTATACCAAAAAAGGCTAAATATATCTTGATCATTGGGAGAAACCAAGGACTTAGCATGTAAAATCAGACATTCAGCACCCCCATATAGCTCAAATGGAATGATCCTTTTGATTCATAACCACACTGAAGATTCAACTTTGAGATTGGCAATCAAATTAGGCTCCCTTAGATTGTATAGTTGACTATTTGGAGTCACTCCTCATACTTTTAGTACACCAACTCAATTAATTGCATTAACTTCCTGTCCAAACTTTACACAAGCATAAAACAAGGCTTGAAGAACTAGCAGCAGGTTGGCTGCATATATCTGGACGGCACAAGTGTCTAAAGTGTGATTCATACTTCATGTAAAAGTATTCAAAATGATTCATGATAGTTCTTGCCACGTTTATTTTGTCATGGCTGGTTTAGTATGGAGAGATGTCCAACAGTAAGTATGGTAAGTGCAGGCACTTGGCTGTCATGAGAAATGCATGAACACTGTGGGTATATCACCTCCCCGACTCCCACATGACCACGCAGTCATGCTCGATCCAATCAGTCTGGAGCAGTGTTGTCAGACCGAGGGGTCAGGGTTGAAACAAAACTCTTAATGACTCCCAGCAGAGACAGCATTACGGCTGTGGTCTCTCACTTCAGCGTGATGCAAATACACTGGAAGTGTGCATTGATTTTCCCATCATGTCGGGACTATTCAGCAGCGCCAAATCCTTTCCCAGTCTCTCCCAATTAGCTTTCGGCCCGGGGAACACTGTCGATCCCCATCTGCCCATCTGCCTGTCAGTGGCTTCATTCCACTGAAGGAGAGAGATAGGAAAAGGGGGAAGCGGGGAAGGAAATGAGCGAGAGAGCAAGCAAGCAATGGATAATTCTGTGTTTGGCGGCTACGGGCGAGAAGGCTTGGCAGATCTGTCCAAAGCCAAAGCCAGTAGGGGTGGTTTGGAAGCGGAAGGACTCCCTGAGAGAGATACTGTTGTTTGGATGATAGAGTGAGGCACAATGCCCACTCACTCTCTCTCTCCGCAGCCATTTATCAATGAAAACACAAGACTTGTTCTCCATATAGAGTCTGCCAAGGAGGGATGCAGATTTCTCATTTCTCTCCAACTTTTTATATGTCTCCGTTTCTGTCTATCTTCGCCATCTCCCCTCGGGATGGAGCTATCACAGCGCTGCCCCGAAGGTTAGGGAAACTGGTCCAGATAATGGCCTGTCTAAGAGGACTTCAGCTGAGTCTTTCACTCTCCCAAAAGGCCTTGGCGTTTGAAGTTGGCAGAGCCAGATGGACGCTCTGTATGATTGCTGCCTCATCATTCTCCTCTGGCTTCTTCTGCTCTTCCCCCTCTCTCCCTGAAACAGAAGATAGTTCCCCTCTGAACCGATATGAGTGACAGAATACATCCTCACAGTCGCCCTGCATGCGACGTCGCTCCGTATCTTAAACTGCCAAAAAATTGGCCACATGCCACAATTGTCAATTTGGGAGCTGGAATAAGAAATCTGCAACTGAGTAAATGAGTTAAAAAAATAGTCCTGTCTGTCAAATTTAATTTGACATCCAGTTTTCTCCTCGCAGGGGTCTTTTGCCTCGCCCACCTCCCACAGCTGTATAGTGCGTAATTGTGTTTGTATGGAATAGCTGTTATATTCCATTGGCCGTGAGTGGTTTCATCCATTTGGAACTGGCTCCTCGCTCGCTCGCGACGACAGCGTTGGCTGCGCACATATAAATAAGAGTCCATGCTGCCGTCCTTATTCTCTTCCCTCATTGGTATTCCTCTTCACTTTTTGTCCTGATGGGTGTAATTACTGAAGCCACGGGGAAGCGGCTGAGTTATATAGTTTGTGGAAAACCTGCTGGGAGCTGCCCACTAGTGGGTAGGAGGAGAAAAAACACCCTTTTGCAACCTCATCAACCGGTGCCCGACAGCTAATAAAACCACAAATTTGATGTAGAAAAAATGCATGTACACGCACAGATGTTGAGACCTGATTGGACACTATCTTCCATGCACACGACACACGCTGAAAAACACTCATATAAATGCACGCTCACACGGCGGGGCATGTAGACACACATTGTGGAAATGTAGCTGTCCGCCCCTGCACACAAATAGATAAAGTCGCCGTTGGCCCGGGCTGCGGGCCGATAAATCCCCCCCCCCACCCCCCCTTCCATCCCTTTATGGGTTGTGCTTTTTTATTTTGCTGCTGGGTTTTTATCTGGGGGCAGCAGTAGCTGAATCCGCATATCCTGGCCCTGGCACAGCCGGGACTTCGCCTACAGTGCATTAGTTCTCACATGAGGAATGAGTTTTTTGATGAAACGGGCCCACCATTCTCTGGCCTGATGGAACACCACTATGGGTTTTAGCCACAGTGATCTAATCCACAGCTGGGCCCAGACGCCGGCTGATGTACTGGTGAGAGGGGCAGGGAGACAGAAAGAGATTGAAGGAGCTGAATAGAAGAGATGTGGAGTAAGAGCGGGGGATTGAACCAAAATGAAAAGGATATACTCCGCGAGGAGAAACAGCGTGAGAGGATCCTCCATTAGAGAGTCCATATTTGGCGTGCGTGTGTGTGTGTATCTCACCCATCTTGTTGGCAGATAAACAACGCCTTGCATGACTGCAGGCGCACTGGTGGGTCAGTGTGGCATGTTTGAGGGGGTAGATGGAGAGAACAAACATCAATAACAACAGCAAAAAGCAAGCAAGAACAGCGGCAGCAGCAGTGGCGGCGGTAGTGTTGCAGAGACCCACAGCGGCGGCCCTGCAGGAGCAGAAGCTGCATTCAGGAACGTGTGTGTGACTTATTGGTGGGCTATAATGACCACAGATGGCCATTAGCGAGGTGTGAGGTGAACGGCGTAGGCCCCGGGCCCCTAGCGCCACAGAGTTGCACGCTGCTCAGTTATGACAGGCTCAAACTTGATGTGCATCTAACGAGCCCCCTGGTAAATTGTGCTCGCGTTCGGAGCGTCTATAGATTCACCTGCAGGAGAAAATTCTAACAACACGGTCGCTGAGATCATTTACTAACCTGAAAAGTCTAGACTGCATTTTTAAACTGATCCCTCTGGCTACAAATAGAGTTTGTCACATTCCCTAGATTGCCAATCAAAATGTGTGTTTTGAGTGGGATTCGAGTGGGATAAGCACTTCTACAGGGTACAAAGTAATCCTTCACTAACAAATCCTTATGTAACACATATTTTAGGGCATTCTTAAAACAATTTAAATATGTTTTTGATGTTGTCGTTGGCATACCGTGCTGTTAACTACGCTAATTTTCACATAAGTGTACCTGTAAACCGGTAAGAATTATTCAATTTCCAGTAATGACATTGATTTAACTCAGGAGTAATGTGGTTGTTTGAACGAATGCTGGATTGTGCAGTGAAATACATATATCGCATCTAGTTTTGGGAACTTTCAGAACAACAAACCCTCCCATCTTTCCTTCCAGGCTGTGTTTGAATTTTGCATATTTTTAATGACCATCCTTCTCAAGCGTCCTTCTCCTTGCATCCGTCCCTCCTCCCTCATATCATCCGCTGTGAGAGTCTCAATGTGCCACTCAGCTCACTTACAGTCTCTGTGGCGCTCTTATTCCCCAGGTGTATTCTGTGTAACTGCACGGGAGGTGCTAAGCCCCTCTCTTGGGGAGTGGGTGCTCAAAACGCCTCGAGGAGTTTGCTTCTCCCTCTATCGTCCTGATTTTTTCCCACATCCCTCCCCCCTCCTCCTCATCTCCCTCTGTCTCCCATCTTTCTCTCTAAGCTCGTTTGGATTTCCTGCCACGTTCCATCGTGGCTAAGCTGAACAAATCCGTGCATATTTTCCTGAATATTGCTTAATGGCAGCAGGGCTGGGAAATTTGGGTTTTATTTCTTAAAAAAAGAAGATGTTGAGGGAAGAGAGGGAAACAGATTTTGCTGAATCTAAAGCAGTATTGGCATACTAATGTGTTTTATTTTATTTACACACTAACTTAAAGGGGGCTTTGTGTTTAAAGTGTCTGCTACTAGTTCCTTACTTGTTATTGTATTATCAAACCTGTTGTCTGCCACAGCAATATAAACCAAAAAATTACTAATTTTGAATTGTACCACTACCACTGACACTTTGTGTACACCGTGGTTGTGCGGTCACACATTGGGATGCAGCCTAAAGCTGTGAGCATCAGCCCTCTGCCTGCCACATACTGGCTGACGGCATGTAATATTAATAAGGTGCATTGTACTAAGTCTGGGACAGCCAGAACCACTCCAGAAAGAGAAATGCTACGAGTCCAGGCAAGAGCATGGGCACTAATGCCCCATATTCTGGTGTGTTCCTCTATTCCAGCTTTGTCAGCTTTAGTTTGACACATTTTCCAGTTTCCTGGCAATTTCATGGATTGGAACCCAGTCACACCTGTTTCAAATCTGCCAGCAGTTGCACATTTGTTGTTGCTTTCTTGGCGCTACTTTCAACTCACCTTATTGTGTTGTACTTATTATTATTTTTTTTTGAAAAGCATAAACCCCCAAGCTATTCATGGATTGTGCATTCGCACCTAATCCAAATATTTGCATTCAAGTATATACACTATGTACACCCAAATTTGTCTTGGAAAGTTGCCCAAATTTAGCAGTGCACAGTGACAATAATTACGTACTTTTATGCGAGAAGACATGTGTGTTCATCTTTCTATATTTAAATCAGCTGCAAATATAAATGTAAAAATTATTATATAGTCATCATAGTATTAAGTACTCTTAATCCATAGTGCCCCTACCGGTGGTTTAGGTATAGGCAACAAAACCAGGTGGTTAGGTAATGGAAAAGTTGTGGTTGGGGTTACTACATAACCACGTAAGCCACGTACTTAAGTGACATAGCGACGTAAAGTAGACATGGTTTAGGTTTAGTCAACAAAACTAGGTGGTCAGGTTAAGGAAAAAATTGTGGTTGGGGTTAAAATAACTACGTAAGCCACGTACATAAGTGACGCAGTGACATAAAGTAGACGTGGTTTAGGTTTAGGTAACAAAACCACGTGGTTATGTTGAGAAAAAGATTGTGGTTGCGGTTAAAATATCTACATAAGCCACATACATAAGCCACATACGTAAGTGACGTAGACGTAGTGACGTAGACGTAGTGACGTAGACGTAGTGACGTAGACGTAGTGACGTAGACGTAGTGACGTAGAGGTAGTGACGTAGACGTAGTGACGTAGACGTGATGACATGCTGACATCACATGCTTATGTGACATAACATACTCAAGAGAAAATAACTCAACGTTGACTTTTGGTTTCACACTGGACACAAACAGGGGTCTCCTTGTCCTGTGTTTGTTTGACCTATCCGCCACCCCCTCCCTCCCGCCCTATGCAGACTTTATCATGATTTCAACTACTCATCTGACTTCCACGTTTGCTATAATTACTACGGCCACTAGAGGTTGCCTTCTAACTAACCATAAATATGGGTTGTAATAAGCTGCAGTAGAAATGTCCTATGGGGTCGTATTTTGCGGGAGGACGGGCTGTCTTAATCATTTCCCTGCATGGGACTAAAGTTCTGTTCGTTCAAATTTATTTTCCTAATTCCTAATTCCACTAATGCCAAAGTGAATCCATAGGCACAGGTTTTTTTCATTTATTTCAGAATACTTGAAAGACTGTTTCATAACTTTTTTTCCATTAGTGTCTAACATGAATAAACATAGTTTGCACCTTGCACAGGATCAAACACTTTTCATCTGCCGCATCCTTTTTTCCTGAAGCTCAAAACTTCTTCAAAGAAAACCATTGCGAAGCAAGACTGTTTCCAACTCTTCACACTTTTGAATTTTTCTATCCTGTCCTTTCTTGTTAGTCAAAACAACAGAGTCTGATCCCTGCTAATAGGTTCTGGGCGTCCTTCGTGGTCCTTTATGGTGCATCAGGCTGGTGATGGAGCAGCTTTGCTCGACTCAGCAGGTATCCGTCTCCCACTCCTCCTCTCAGAGAGAGCCGGGCACCAGGCAGACAGAAGTGCACAAGCCTGTGGCAGGACTGGAGAAAATGGATCACATAAAAACAACACAAGCTGACTGTAAATGAGCATGGGAGCAGACAGCGGGGAGTGGGGCGGGCACAGAATGGCGGCGGCTGGGTGAGGCACGGAGCCAACAGGCCTCAGACCAGACGCTCCGATTCAACATATCCAATCATTCACACTGCCTTGAGCCACAGCGGGGGTATTATGGGATTCTTCAGGATTTTTTTTCCACATTGACTGTCTTTGTGACTGACAGCTATCTACATTGATTGACACTGAGGGAACTAGCAGCCCGCTGAGAGGGGGGGCGCCAGGCTAATTGACTGTCTTCCAGCTGGTTGATGGCTGGCTTCGGAAGAAACGGCAGGCCCGCAGCCCGCCGTCATTTTTCTCTGCAAGATAGTCCGGTAAAATGATGAATCCTGCTGGAATGCTTTGGCAGAGACGCATGAACTCGGCTAGTCAATTTTTGTCTTTTCCATAAACATGTGGATGCAGTCGTTGTGAGTCTCCACCACTACCACCCTGGGTGTGGGGAGTTTTCTTTGCCGTTATAAATACTGTCTCCACGCTCCAAAGGCAGAAATTAGAATTAGATGCAGCCGAGGGGGTCTACTAAATAAAGCATTTCGGCGGCTGAATTATTGAACAAATAGAGATGTATACCTGCAGCAAAACAGCGGGGCCTGATGGTCTTTTTGAACACAGCGGCAGAATCATTCATGTGTTAAATTATGTGTTCCAATTATTTGCTCCAGCATCCAACGTTGGACTAGGAGACCGTGATTAGTAAATAATGGATATTGCACATAGAACATAAGCATGCACTGGAAGTGAAGACCGGAGCCTTGGAGAACCCAACAAGATGAAATAGACAGTTACTAAAACGTGTGTCCTAGTGTGCCACAGTATAGTGCAAAAACAACTCCAAAACATAAGGTAGTCTTGGATGGAAAATGTGTGTTGTATTGTGTGTGATTTATTGCACATGGTAATTATAAATTGGATCACCATTTTATCCACCAAATAAAACCAATTTTGGCCTCAATCATATGATTAAGAACACAATATGACAACCGACTAACATCTTTTATATGTTCTCTTTTGCTGCTGTCCACTCTGTTTTGTGAATTAGATAGAAGTTCTGTGGTAACAATATTAAAGAGGTTAGTCCATTTTTGGTTTAGTTTTTTTTAGGTTTTTATATCATTCTTTAGCTTCAAAGTGGTGTTCTTAATGTATTCAAATCTGAATATTCTCATTTTAATCAAAATACATATGTTTTAGTGTCAAAATGCTGTTTTCCCAGTATACGTCCTAATAGTCAGTGTATTAGCGTACTTACAGTACTCCCAGTTTGGAAAAACAGACAGGGGTACCTGCCTATGCAATGTACTGCTGTGTGGACGCCACGTTAGCACAAACACATACCTAACCCATCGATGCAGCGGTAGACCAGCAACTCCTGTGTTCCTCGAAGTGAAATTACCGTACTTGTGAATGGAGACTGGTCTGGCCTTGGAGAGGGCGATATACCGGCTTCAATCCCCCTGTCGAAAAGGGCTGTCTGATGGCGAGGTAAAGTGGTGAAAATGTTCTAAATATAGTGTAAACTTGAACTGATATTGAATTTTTTAGTTGGCTAAAGTACGTTTTTCTGCTTCTCCCATCCACGCTTTACCTCACTGTCAGACAACCCTTTTTGACAGGAACTGAAGCCGATATATTGCGGCCTTCAAAACCAGGCCAGACTCCATTCACAAAACTGTCATTTTACTTCGCAGAAGGTGGGAGAATACATACAACCCCACTTCAAAAAATCTAAACCAACTCTTTCAGTTATTTCCAAAAATAGCACAGCTTACTTTGACTCAGCTATTCCTAGCGTTCACATTATCTATAACCTTATTGAATAGATTACTTTGGAAACCTATATCAGAACACAGATGGACCCGCCCTTTAACATTTCAAAGAAAAATAAATAAATCTGATCTTACTTTAGGACTTACTCCTTTCTATTCCTCATGCAGAACTCTAAAACAAACTTTCTGAGCCAGACAATGAGAGCGATGACACCATTTCAAATATCCTCTTGAGTAATGCTGATAAACAATATCTGATCCAAAGCTAATATCCATTTTAATTTGCAGTAGATACACACTGAGGTCATCCTATTGATTTAATGTGAGCCGCCTCAATGGGAAAAATGGCATTCATTGAACCCGCACACAGAGGGTTGCATTTGAAATCGATTTTTTTGTGAGACGACACAGTCATTGTGATGTTTCTGTACACCCCAACTATGGGATCTTTTAAGACAAATTAAGATATTTGATTTAACTATGGCCGTGGAAGATTAATTGCTAAGGTGAAGGCTTGACGATCCATAAAAATGTCCTCGTCAACTCTTATGCAAGCCACTTGTCATTGTAACTACCGAGTTGAGGGACAGGACGATTGCTAATGCACCGAGAACGCTTCTTTGCGAAAAAGGGAAAGTGGCCAGCGTGGAATTTGGATGGGCCATCCAATTTTCTGCTTCAGTACATGTCTGTGGGTGTTAGATGTAAGGAAGGACATGCTTTGGTGGTAACACATGGAGACTTCAGTTTAGAGTCAGCATAAAGAACCAAAATAGGTAGGTAGATGGATAGATAGATGCCCTGACTAACAGTTTGAAAGCAGTGGCCCATGTGTGTGTGTGTGGTGTTGCTCCACAGCTTTGGCTCAGGACTCGGCATTGACAAGCTGTCCACATCTCACTGTAATTTAGAGACCTTACCCCAGAGAGCCGGTCTGAGTTATAACATTTCTCTCTACCCCCCCTTCCTCCTTCCTTGCTCCTTCCTCCTCCCTCCACCCCATCTTCCACCCTTTCCATCTTTCTTTTTTCCAATGTGATTTTGTTTTACTCCTCGTCGTACGATTTATTGAAGGACAAGTTTGGGTTCTTGCAACTTGGATCTTTCATACTTATAGCTGGCACAGCTATAACTTATAGCTGGTCGTAATAACATTGTACTTACCCATTTGCTAGTCCAACTGGGTAAAAAACACAAATAAAGGCGAAAAAAGGAATACAAAAAGAACTAATAAAACAGAATCATCCCTTAATTCTTTCACTTCACCACCCCATTTTCTCCAACATTCATTTCACTGAAATGCTATTTTCTATCTCCCAGTGTCCCTCTTCCCAGCACCTCCCTAACCCTCCAGTTACCCAACTCAGTTCCACTTTCACATTTGGAGTGTGTACAAGTCACCCCTGGCCTCTATTATTACTTTAGTTTGTTGGGACCGTGGCTCTTTAACCCCAACAACAGCTGGTTGGTTGGCTGCCACACTCTAAAACAAAATACCAACCTCATGGCGAAAATACAATTTCAAGAAACATAATGTTCCTGCTTTTTTTGTGAGCTTAAGGCGAGACACCCCACGCTAAAACATTGTTTTTCATACACTGGTGAATATTGAGATTTTTGGACTATTTTGCTTCCATAATATCTTCTCTCAGACTAGCGGAAAGAAAACATTCAAAATACACATTTAGGTGTTTATTTGACGACACTTTGTCTATTTGCATCTGCAGATTTATCCTAAAGTTAGCATTAGATAATGCCTCATTTGCATATTTAAACATAACATTTAGGAAAACTTGTAATACAAAAAAAATATTGTCTTAATGACAATGACCACTTCTTTTGGTATTTAGGTACACATTTTTGGTATTTGTGTCCAAACCTATGGGTTGAGCTCAAATTCTTTGGGAGAGCTATTCTCGAAATGCCCAAAGTTATCTACCTGAATGTACGATAATTGAAAAAATCATTAATGAGTTATGGCGAATTTCCTGATAAGCCCTGCCCTTTACAAAGTTGTTAATATATAATTCATAGCCTGATTTATAGAACATTGTATTCCTAAAAACATGGCGAAAATAGATTGTTTATGGCTGTTGACTAGGGATGGGCAATATATCGATATTATATCGATATTGTCATATGTGACTAGATATTGTCTTAGATTTTGGATATTTTTATATTGTAATATGGCATAAATTTTGTCATTTCCTGGTTTTAAAGGCTGCATAACAGTAAAGTAATGTAATTTTTCTGAACTTACCAGACTAGCTGTTATATTATTTGCTTTTACCCACTTAGTCCTTATATCCACATTACTGATGATAATTTATCAAAGGTTTCATTGTCTAAATATTTTGTAAAAACACCTATGGTCAGCCCTACAATATTGTCCCAATATCGATATTGAGGTATTTGGTCAAAAATATTGTGATATTTGATTTTCTCCATATTGCCCAGCCCTGCTGTGGACCATATTTTCTGATTTGTGGAGTGATAAAAAGAGATATCCAAAATGCCCTACGTGAAAACCTTTAAATCTAATAAGTTAACAAAATGAAACATGAATTTTGAACCTGGCTTTATCCAATGTTCAGATATTTGCATATTTAAACATAACATTTCAGAAAATTGGTATGGTGGTATCTATTAGTTATTTTCTTTTACAACTAGGGTGTCTCACCTTAATAAGTGCATTTTTTTTAATGCCGGTTTAATGGAATTTTGAATTGAATTTTGCATCATCTTGACATTTTATTGCACAGATGTGTATCTAATTTTGACTGGTTGATTGGAATGGAAAGTTCTCTATTCCGGGATACTGCGGAGGCGAGTAATTGTAAAAGCTTTTTTTCCATTTTCTTCACATCTAAATCTATCCTCCGTGGTTTGAACCTTCTTTATAAAAAGCATATGTATCCAATCAGCCTGAGTCCTTGATCAGGTGTCCCACAAGACCGCTTAGAAGTTGCTTTCTTTACGCATGACTGAGAAACAATTACAGCAAATGAAAATGGACATCCCCTTGGACACTCAACAAGCAGTTTATCAAAACTCTCATTTCGTACCAGCAAATTACAATGTAATTCTGTCCCTCTGCTTACAAAACAGATGCCTGCAACCGGCTTAAGATGAATTCTGACAAAATGCTTTAGTATTCAAAGTGGGGCAAGGTAAGAAGTCAGTCCCAGAGAGGTTCCACGTGCCTCATCACTGTTGACATTTCCGTCTGACAGCGAGAAATTAAGACCGGCCACTTTAGATGCTAATTTAACGGTTTAGCACATGATTTCCCTTTTCTCGGCAAAGCTTTACTCCCACCATAAAGCTGTCGCGCTGGCTACAGAGCCGAGGTACAGAGGTACACAGCGGTCCTCTTACCCCCACCGAGAGGAACAACAACCTTCATTATGTTTAGTTTTAATCACTTAATCCGCGCTTTAATACAGAAGTAAACAAATAAAAGCACATCTAAGAAAATGAACAGTCGGGGTTGTTCTGTAATAGCTCGTAAATCTTTCAGAGTTCGTAATGAGCTCCTTTCTCCTCTGGGCTCGGTGGCAAGAAATCAGCACTTCACACACGAGTGAGAGCAGAGTGCGAGCAAGACTCCCACTCCAAATGTGCACTATTGAGAGGGGGGTGGGGGGGGATTTGATTGTTTGTTTGGGGAGGTTTTGTTAATCCATGTGAGCAATTTATGTACAGTACACACCATTTTGATGAGCATCTTAAGAAAATGGCACAGGAATGCAGCTTTATATAACATGCATGGAGGTAATCACACAACTAACTGTCATGTATGTGTGGAGAGACTGCTGTGAAAAGCATGTGCATTTCAATTTAAGCATTAGATACCTAACAATAAGATGAGATGACCAGCCTCTTTCCTGTATCTAGGCAACAAGAAAAACCACATAGCTTTTTCCCTTCCTCTCTTTCTTGCTCCGTCTCTAACTCTTTATCTCTCTCGCCCCAGGGAACACCCGGTGTTACTTTTAAAATTAAAGGCTCATGTGGAATATTTTTCGCCCCTTAAATTTGTGTCGATCCGTTCACGCTTTTCCCTTTAAACGTAAAAAAAGCATGTGCTGGTGGGTTCCTGCATCATCCGCTGAGCAGTGACTGTGTTTTATGGCTCTCCTTGAGGAGTGATGAAATGTTTACCAGTGGGTGAGGAGCAAACAGGGCAGGAGGAGGAGGGGAGGGTGGGGGGGGGTGATATGTGGGAGGACTGGCTCACTCCGACCACAGGAGGGATGGTAGGAGGGAGGAGGAGGAGGTGGAGTTTGATGTCATCTAGGCACAACCCCCAATGAGATAAATCAAACGCGGGTGCAAAGTTATAGAACGGCGTTGTTTTGCATGTCTCAAACGTCTAACATGTACGTTCCTGCAGCAGCACGCGTCATCTTCCTTTTTTTACGCCATTCTGCTGCTTCGCTTTCTGTTTTTCTGCCCACCAGTCTTCAATTTGCAATAATTTCCAGGCATCGGACTTACATAACCTTCATTTACCCATGATGTCTAGCATTCAGCGCTGATGCTTTGAAATCCAGTTGCCACAGAAACAGTGTTGGATTTTCTACTGCTGGAGAAAGAGAGAGAGATAGAGAGAGAGAAAGAGAAAGAGAGAAAAAAAGGACGGCTTTGACAAACAATTGTTTTTTAAAGGCATGGAGGGGCCATTCATTGTTTTGAGTATTATGATTAATTTCTCAGCAGCCTATTATTGCAGTTAATTTCTTGATATGACATGTCAGCCTTGAATACACATGTGATAAAGTAGTTTAATTTGATTTATACCCTTCTGCTTTCAACTTAGAAATATGTGGGGGGTTATTTATGTTTTCTAATTAGCTTTAGATGATAAGAAAGGAGAGTAGCCTCTTCCAATAAATCTTTTTTTTTTAAAACACATTTCTCAATTATCCCCCTCTATTATCAAAATTCCTTCACCGACCTCTTATTTTTCCTTTTTTTTTGACATTTTAAAAAATGATATACAAACTGAGGATTAACTTGTACGTGAGCCCCCGGTGCATTATGTATTTTGACTCTTTGTTTAATCTCCTTCCTTTACTCTGCCTCGGAAGCTTTTAATAGTTCAATTTGATGCATTGGTGCAGTTGCTATGCTGAGAGATTAAAGAGTTCATTTGTCTTTTTTATATATTTTTTTTGCCATCGCAATCCCCTGGTGTGTGCATAGCATAATATTAAGTGACAATACACAGTATCTGCTGCAATAAAATGACAGCCTACGCGCACAGAGAGCTATTCCAGGTGCTGGTAGCTGTTGTAAATACAGTTTCCCCCCCCTGCTAGTTTCCAAAATGCGCAGAAGAGATAGTGTCATCCACTGTTTGTTTTTTTTTAAGTAGAAAGAACGATACCATCTCCAAATTTGCTTCCCACGTAAAATAACTCGTTCACCTTTTAAGTGACAGAACATGGAGAGTGCAAAGAAACCGTGCAGGTGTAGCTGTGAGTACACGTTCCACTCGTGTTTTAATTTATTGCTCTTGCAGCAAAATAAGTGCACCTGCTGAAGTCCCAAAGTATCCGCGCTTTTAGCTATTCCAGACGTTTCAACTTTGACAATATGGTGGCTGCAGAGAATCTAACTGCTGCTGCACTACTTGAAAAATGTATGTACAAAAGAAATGTCATAAGAAAAGGCTAGGCATTCATTTGGGAGGCAAAGATGTGTAGTGAGCTATGTTTTTCTCTCTCTTTCACAGTAATATTTTGCAGATGCTATAGGATGCAGACATATGAGCCAGGTGGCCAGACCACTACAATACACTGTACTGTTGCTTTGCAAAAGTTCAAACTCGCCTCTGGGGAGCTTGACAACAAGCAGACACAATAACCCTGACATATTAATGTCAAATAAAGCTTTTATGACTAACATGCTGCCAATTTACACATCCAACAGACGCAAATAAATATTAGCATTCATCTGGGGGAGGTCATGAGCACTTTAACACAGAACGTAAATATTATATTGTCGGGGTTTTTTCAGAACAAGGTACATTTTCTGAGCTTCAACCAATCACGTCAGGCTGGTCTCATACACTGTTTGTAGCTATACCTACGAGCTAAACCTACCTAAGGAATGACTTTTTTGTAAGATATCATACAAACCGTTGTACGATAGTATTTTGATTATCTTGTGCAGAATGGAGATATTCAATACATACACTATAGTGTACAACAACACAGAGGCTCCGTAGTCCGAAACCAAGATGGCAAACTTTATTACTCCTTTCAACTTTGACAAAGACAGCGCAGACCAGATCTACCCCTTCCGTTCTTACCTTTCACAATAAAAGCATTAGATTTCTACACCGCGTAACTGTTTTCCAGAGACAAATTCGCTCAAAGCATTTCGCTAAAAGGAAACAAAAATAGCTTACAGTAGTTTAGGCTATACAACAGTTAACCTCAGACAGACGGCAAGATGCTGCTCTGGGTCAACAGGATCCCGGTTGTTGGTCCTCTGCCTGTGCAAATCTATGCAAACCTTTTATTGAAAAAGTGTTGCAACTGTCGCAAATTTGCATGTAGAAATATTTACATGTAAGTATTTCACATTTTAGTGTCATCCGTCATGTCCTCAGTCTGTAAAGGCCTTAAAATGTGGACATTTTACCTGCACTTCCTCTTCAACCTCAGAAAATAAGGCAGCACAGGAAGTTGGCTACGGAAGGAGATGAGACTCACTGTCTCTCTGGCTGATAGCTCCACATGATGGATGTGGCTCGCTGGTGACAATTCATGCCGACACCGCCCAGTGACAATGCCATGCTTTATAGCGTCCCGACAGTCTACTACCTGCAGCTTGGTATCCACTACGGTGCAAAAATCACTTGCTGGCGATTCAGCGGAGTGATACGATTGAGAGGCGCTGCCATGAAGGGGTAAAGTGGGGTAGGTTTCTAAAAATGTCTTCCACCCAGCCAGCCACGGCCAGCCCATGGTGTGATTCCATCTATGTTGGAGGTGCCTGGTGGGCAGAGTTGCAGGGAGGAATTACTAGGCCAGTTGTTAATTATAACTACGCTGCATTGCACAAGCGCACATCCGGGCAAAACAGCTTGAAGCATGTGTGTGTGTGTATGTAAAGGCAAGGGTGGGGTTATGCATGTTTGCATGTGCACCTCATGTCTGTGCGTAAACAGCATCCTGGCACACATGCAAAAATTACTTTTCTTCAGGTGTTCCCAGGATATAGCATTAGCAGCAGGATGTGAGCTTGCAAAAGGATGCAGAGAACACAGAAATCAAAAAGACACAAATTGAAGACATTTTATATGGGAGATATAAGAGAGGAGGCAGTTTCCTGTCAAATCTTCCGCTTTGTAGATTCATTCCATGACCCTTTTTTTTCTTCCAAAAGACATCCTTTCAAGAAGAAAAACCTGCAGGGGAGAAAACAGAACGTCAACACCGTGTTGTCTACTTTTCCATTGTCTTACTCTTTTTTTTTCTTCTTTCTCTCCATGTGAACCATACACTGTGGCAAACCGAGACTTATTAGAGGGCATGAGAAGAACTGAGTAAGGGAGATAAGCTAAGACTCCCCTTTGAGTACCTCTCCATCCATTAAGATGGAGATTATAGTTTCAAAGCTAATTTTTTTTTTTTTCTCTTTATTATTCTTTTCATGGAGAATGTGCAGGAAGTCAAGAGGTCTTTCTTTTCAATTTCCCTCCTAATAAATTCCCCCCGCTTTTATCCCTTGTCCTAATATAACGGCAAATTAAAATTCATTGAATTTCAACGTGTTCATTAGGCTCTGAAGGTGAGCTCTCTGTGAGAGGATGTGGTGCTTTAGAGGCACTTGTCTTCCTCGGGATAAGTGAATGACAAATAGAGATGGAGTGTCAGAAGTGAATGCAGAACAAGTGTGAAAGAGCCGGTGGAGGGAGGCTTCTCATTTGCTGAAGCATTTTCACTTACAGTATGCTGTACTATTCATATTC
This sequence comes from Sebastes fasciatus, assembly GCF_043250625.1. Taxonomy (NCBI): domain Eukaryota; kingdom Metazoa; phylum Chordata; class Actinopteri; order Perciformes; family Sebastidae; genus Sebastes; species Sebastes fasciatus. The sequence continues at coordinate 12,122,536 of NC_133813.1, forward strand.
ACAATGAACAAGCGATGTCATACGGATCCATTTACGCTGCATTAGCCCGCACTCACATACGCACATCATGAGACATCAAGAGTTACTTATTTTAAGATGACAATTCAGTAGCACGTTTCAGATGTGGGCACGATGATACAGAAAATGAACTTGGCAGCTGTTGAGGATTCATGTTTAGAACAAACAATGGGTCAGTAACCCTGACTTCCTCACAGAGACGGCCTGCAAGCAAACAGTCACTGGGTCCTCAGGGAAAACTGAATACCAGACTGCAAAAGCCTTTCTCCGTAAGAAAACATGAATCACGAACAGTCCGGGTACGACGTTGATGGCAGCAGTTCTGTCTAGTTTCACTTGTGTTTATTTTCAATATATATGGTTACATATGGTGGGCAACTCTGGGGTCTGAGAAGTGAAGCCAACACGGAAGTGCCTTAAACTTGCATTATTTCTAATAGCCAGCAGGGGGCGACTCCTCTGGTTGCAAAATGAAGTCTGATTGTATAGAAGTCTATGAGAAAATGAGCCTACAGTTAACAAACATTGTAAACGTGAGTTCATGTTCTCAATCGCTAGTTTCAAGTCTTGTTTTATACAGCATGATGTTCATTTAGTAAATTATGATCCCATTTAGAGTCAAATAGACCATAAAGCAGGGGATGCTTTAGGGCGTGGCTACCTTGTGATTGACAGGTCGCTACCACAGAGCTGTCCGTTCTGTGTTCTGTCCGTGTTTTCGTTGTAGAGCTTTATCTCTTTCAAAGTTTCTTTTCAGTTCTTAAAAGTTAATTATAACATTTATGGTCTACTGTAAATGTCTTATTCAGCGTTCGCTGTTCAAAATGTACCTTAAAGGAAGATTTGTCAAGCATTTAATACTCTTATCAACATGGGTTTGGACAAATATGCTTGCGTTATGCAAATGTATGTAATTATGTACTGTATCATTGGAAATCAATTAACAACACAAAACAAGGACAAATATTGTCCAGAAACCCTCACAGGTACTGCATTTAACATAAACAAATATATGCTCAAATCATAACATGGCAAACTCAAGCACAACAGGCAACAACAGTTGTCAGTGTTTCAGTGTGCTGACTTGACTATGACTTGCCTAAAGCTGCATGTGATTATCATAAAGTGGGCATGTCTGTAAAGGAGAGACTCATGGGTAAACATAGAACCCATTTTCATTCACATATCTTGAGGTCAGAGGTCAAGGGACCCCTTTTGAAAATGGCCATGTCAGTGTTTCCTCGCCAAAATTTAGCGTAAGTTTGCAGTGTTATTTAACCTCCTTTGTGAAGCTAGTATGACATGGTTGGTACCAATGGATTCTTTACATTTTCATATGGTTGCCAGCATCTTCACTCTAGCTTTAAAACTGAGACAACTTAAAAATTGCAAGTTGCGTTAAAGAAATCAGTGGCGTTAACACAAACGCTAATTATTGCCTTAACTTTGACAGCTCTTGTAGAAACACATTCAAATTCCAGCTTCATTTTAACATACTTAGTTCCAAGAAAGAAGCCAAAGGTTTCCAAGCAACCATACATAAATGTAAATGCTGTCTGTTAATCCCATGTTCTACTGTCTGTATGTCTATTGTTAGTACATTGTAATGGAAGTAGCACTAATTTAAATACACGCATGCGAATGTAAAAGGAAACCACTCTTTTGACAGATTTAGTGTAAGTACGCATAGATTACAACACCCTGATGGATTTTTATTAAATGCAATATTTAACGCTATGAATTAAGTATAGGAACCCCAGTAGACTCTCAAATATATAATATATCTAAGCGGGTGCTTTAACTCCCTCCTGCAAGCTTTTGACCTTATTTTGCTCTAAGGGAGAGACAATGACAAAGAGAGCAAGAGAGAGATAGTGAGGGACGGATAGAGAAAAACAACAGAGTTCATCAGGTCTTGGCCTACTGTGAAGTGAGCGTTGAGGGAGGGCGGGGGGGCTGTGTGTGTGTGTGTGTTTAAGTGTGAAGGTTGGCTGCATGTGAATTTGTGTGTGTTGGGGTTTCAGGGTGATGAGAAAAATCAAGGACAGCCGCCTGTGCCTTCCTTAACTGTGTTAGGCCAGACTGGCATTTTAATAAGGCCTGCTGAATACCACTGCTTCATCCCCTGGGGAACACACACACACACACACACACACACACACACACACACACACACACACACACACACACACACTCACACATCTCCAGCCACATGCACACAAAGTATACAGAGGGAGGTAGAGGCAGAAATCATGCGTAGGTGTGTATGCGCGCTAGTGTACACAGAGCATTGCTGGGTAAATAAAAAAAAATCCATGTCTACATATTAGAAAGATATAAAAGCCCAGTGGTGAATGTGTTCTAGATATTAAATTACCTCAAAAGTAAATCTATAAATGATGAATTAAGTGGCTTGCAGAGATAGCCACCAGGGGAAACCCCTTCCCCACATTGTAATGCCATTACTGTCCATACAAGAGCAGCGAGGGTGGGCCGCCGCGTGAATACAAGAGAGCTTTCACATCCTCACATGTCGAGCACGGAGCCCGCTGACAACGAGGAGTGGGAGGGGAGAACGGGGAGAGATTGCAGCGGCGGTGAAAACGCAGCACGGGGCTTATATCAGCTCAGTGATGTGTCACATCCAGAGGTGGCGCATCAGGCGAAGGCGACTCATAATGCAGATAGATGAACGCTGCCTCGTATTGACCAACTTGGATGAAAGCAGAGTCGCACACAATATTCACACATACTGCGCCCGCTTTCTGCAATCGATCCCAAGTGTGGAAGACGCCGGCTCGCTGCGTTGCACTCAATTGGATTGCTGCTGTCACACTCTCAGCAACATCCTGTCAAAATGTATGTAATGCATCTCTGCGCGGGGAGCTCGGCCTAGTCTCTTTTTTGTTTCTCCTGCTTTGATCACAAACAGGAAATGCCAAACGTATAGAACATGCGGGACATTTTTTTTTATATTCTTTTTAGCAAGAGTGAAAACACGACCGCCGAGTTTGTGTGATGACTTGACTGGAGCGACTTGCAAAAATGCAGTCGGAACCAAACTAATATGTTGACCTTTTTAAGCTGACAAGTGTGTAATGTGATTGCATGCACGCAGCCCCGTTTTCCATTTTTCTTGAACTACTCTTTTTTTTTTTCACGCAGCGGGAAGAGCAGCTTGTGACGGGGATCAGAGTGGTTGTGATGCCGCTCGCCCTTTTTAAGCAAGGAAGAGATGAAACAGAGCAACGTCCTGATTGAAGATAAATCCACCCTGATTAGCTTTGCTCTGCTCCCTTGTTCCTACTCCTACTTTTTTCTTCGTCACACTTTTTTTTTTTAGTTGCCATTCCAACTGAAATGTAAAGTCTGTCATAAAATACTGATGTGCTCGGGTAATTATTCTCTTTATGGAGGCTCATTTTCAACTAAAGCTGATTTCTAGACATTCGGAGCTGTGCTCGTCTAACGTCAAGGAATAATTTGTTTTCAACTGGAGCGTGTGGATTGCAGGGCTGCCCTCTCTTAGAGCCCTGACACACCAAGTTGGACAGTTTGGGGCCGTCGATGAGCATCTGTCGGCCTAGTTTTTGAGGTGTGTCCTGCATCGTTGGCTCTAAAGTTTTTACAGCTAATTCAACATGTTGAATCAGTGGCGGCGCCCATCGGCAAACGGCGTGGTCGGCTAATGCCGTTTTGGTTTCCCTGTTGGAATGACAAATACAGTCTACCGCTACCTGTTGGTAGGGAGAGTTATTTCCTCTCACGCACACGCAGAACGTACGTGGTAGTCTGTTCGAGTGCAGCTTTTTTGCCAAGACAAAGGCGATGTGAGGCAACGCCACAGACGGCCTCCATCCCCGCTAGTTCATTGATGTCGGGTTGGTGTGTCTGGGCCTTTAGTTAGTTGATTGGTCGACTTATTGGACGTTTTGGTCTCAGTCAACATAGATGTCTTTCGTCGATTAGTTGTTTTTTTATGCTTTTTTTCATGCCGAATGGCTTATTTCCAAGAAACTTATGAGCACATCTCTGATAAACACAAGATTTAAATGGGTGCTTGTGTGATTCTTAGTGGAGAAACTCAGTTTAACTAATCAACTAATGCCAGGTACACACTACACGAGAATCAAGTCGATTTTGGGCCCCTCTCCCCGTCACCAAAGCCCTGATTTTTTAATGGTTCTAAAGATTATCTTTCCAGATATTTCTGTGGTGTGAGGTATGTTAAGAGTGTTTTTTACACCCCCCTGATCGACTCGGCAGTCCACCCTGGGCCTAAGTGCTTTTCTGTGATTTTTTGTGGAGAAACTCGGTTTCACAGATGTCAATTTTAAAACAGCGAATCGATTAGTCGCCAAAATTGTACTGTATGTGTGTTAGTCGACTAAGAATGTATTTGGTCGAGGACAGCCCTAGTGGATATTCATGCATGCAAGCAGGGCCATGCATGAAACATTATGAATTATCATATGCATTACTTCAATTCAATTATTGCTATCTCCTTAAGCTAGAAGAAAATATTGGTTTTGCCCTCTACGTCTTGATTTATTCATTTTCATTTTCCCACCAAGAGCCATGGAGGACAGCGGTGTCCATGCCTTTTCTTTTTTACATGCATGCAATTATTTCTTTCATTTGGTCCTTATATATATATATATATAAATAAATATATATATATATATACACCTATGCATAACCCCAACATGTATAGGCTCCGGCTCGTCCCTTTACATTATTGGAATTGCCCAATGGGCATTGACGGCGGGGGTTTAATGAATTAAAGTGGACATAGCTGACTCAGTTCAATCGATAACCGGTCCCCTGTGGAGCCCTCCGCTCTGCGCGCCAGAAAAAGCAGAGAAGGGGAGATGGGAAGACGGAGATAGAGTGACAAAGAGAACAAGAAGGAGAAAAATGAAAGAGAGAGAGGGTAGAAAAAAAAAACATACATAAAGGGGAAAAAGAGGAGGGACTAACCCTCAAGAGAGAGATGATGTGAGGGGGAGAGATCCAGGGATGGAGCGGAATACAAAAATGAATGGAGGCGATGAATGAGGTCCGGCCGATGAAAGGGTTAAGTGTTTTGCAGTTCCTCACCCTAATGGCTCCTGAGGCTTCTCCTCAAGAAGGCTAGTTTGTATGATATCCCCCTAAAGATCCTGGGTGATGCATGCTGGTGTTTTATTTTATTATTTTCATCCCAACAGCAGCTTGTTTGTACTTTACAGCACCAACAAACTGGGACTTTATAACACATGTGTCCTCATTCAGTCCAGCGCTCATAGAAACAGCATTTGTCTTGCTCTTCATCGCAACGCTGAAATCATAATTGTTGTGGCCTTTTGAGCAATAAACACTTTTCACTGGTGTGCTTTTGTTCCAACATGCGGTCTGGCAGTAAGAAAAAGTGAGTTTTTTGCTTTGTTTTGCATAAGAAAGAGATTAAAGAAAACAGCTGGCTTTGGGAAGAGTTACATAACATAAAATGCAAAGCCGTAACCATCCTACAAGGCTGAATGATCTCTCTCTCTCCAGGGTCCACACTGGCTTATGTCAGGAATTCCAAACACCCACCATTAAATGGATTTTGGCTGTTTCATTAGTGTTTCACTGGTGTATGCGAGAATAGATGCTACATAGTATCCAACAGAGCCCCAATCTTGAAATACATTACGATATTGGTCATTGGCTCACAGCAGATACTTAATAAAGATAGTGTGAATCTCTTAAGGGAGTGTTCAGACAGAATGCAAAGGAAATTTTTTAGTGACAAGATAAAAAAACACACACCTCTGACATATTATTTCCTTATACAAATGTGTTAGCAAGCAGTTAGATACACATCCAGCAGACATTAAAGGTCCCATATCATGCTCATTTTCAGGTTCATTTCTAGGTTCATACGTATTTTGTGTTTCTACTAGAACATGTTTACATGCTGTAATGATAAAAAAAAACTTTATTTTCCCTCATACTGCCGGCCTGAATATACCTGTATTTACCCTCTGTCTGAAACGCTCCGTTTTAGTGCATTTTGACGGAATTGCAACAGAATTGCGTTGCTAGGCAACAGCTTGGGTCCCTGTGTACTTCCTGTCAGCTGATGACATTCACATGCACTGCAACCACGAATAAACTGGGACACATTTAAAATGTTTACGTTTAAAATTGTGTCAAGGGTCTAAATATTGTGTATTTGTGACATCATGAATGGGCAGAAATCCTGACAGCTTGTTTCAAATGCAGAGTTTCTGAATACGGGCTGTGTGTATTTACACCCTGTGTGTACTTACACCCTTAACAATGAATGTATTTTGTTGTGTATGAGGACTTTTTGGAATAGCCAATTTCAGAGACTGGATAGAAGTTGCATTTGTGGTCACTGAAATCACCCATAGTGATTTTTCATATTTTGAATAAGAGAATATGGATTTCTTTCCAGCTATGCCAATCTTACCTCAGCGTAAACACGTCAGGTCAGAACCGATTGCCTCTGTCTATCCCGTTCTGAGCACCTCCGTTCCTTTCAATCACACTTTCTCCTTTTTTCTCATATTCTATTATTCTTGTTTTAGCTTTACCCCCGTCCCGTGCTTTTCTCTTTTTGTATTTTTCTGCCTTGACAGGGAGCGGTTTCGCTTGTCATGTCACACTTGTGACTGACTGCATGATGGATGGTATTCTGGTTAGAGCTCTGCTCTGTTTAAGGCACACAGCGGGGCAGAAGCGCCCCGCCACCTCCCACTCCACCTGTCACGCACCGCACCCTGCTCACGTCACCCTGTATTACTTAGCTTTTCTCTCACCGCTTCTTTTTTTCAAAGCAACCTTGCTCCGGCTCTCTTGGCTTTTTCACTCTCGTCTGGCACTATTTGTCTTTCTTCCGTGCATCTGTCTGCTGCAGACGGTCCATCATCGTGTTATACTTTGCACTGTGATTCTTTCTGCATTTGCATTTTGCCATCACTTTAGCACAAAGCAATATCCTGTAATGGCACTGTCTCCTCCAGTAAAACCTGTTAGTCAGAGGATTTTTAGAGTTCCTAAAACTTCTCTGCAGTTCAACATTCCTCTCTCTGAAATATTGTCGTTCAGCAAAGACGGTGTAATCTAATAGTACCCTTTTTACAATTTATTTTTTCCATTAGGCTCTCTGTTCTACCAGCTTTTTCTTCCTAATTATTTCCTTGTGGTAGCCCATCCCGCTAATCATAGTGTGCGGATGGACAAAGTGTTAAAATTTAGTTATGCTAACAAGGAGCGGGGCAAACGCAGCCTTTTTTTTTTTTTCAGGCGGTGCTCCGGTAATGGCTCCTTGACTGATTGACAGGCCTATTCTCTGCTCCTCCTGAGTGACAAGTCTGCAGTCGCCGCTGCAACGTAGGAAATGAGAGTGGAATTACAATACCAACCATGTCACCTCCTCAGGGGACAGGAGAAAGGAAAATACAATCACAGTCCCCATCAAACACACTAACACACACACACACACACACACACGTGCAGATACACAAAGTCGCAGTCTCAATTTAGCTGCACTCTGGTGGAGAAAAACACACATGTATATGCACGCACACACCTAGACTCCAGCAGTGTTTTTACCTGCTATTATACTGGTTTGTACTTAAAGGGAAAATCCGGCACCTTTTATGTGGATGTTTCAGTCAGTGTTGATGTTAAATGTAGTTGATTGAAGCCATAGATTCCTCAGTTTGTGTGATATTGACAGAGCAAGTCGAGTTCTCCCGCTCGTGCTGGCTGTGCCTACATATACCAGGATGCATTGCTTGCGAGCTTCTGACACCCAGGGTCCCCTCTTCGGCCATATATATTCAAATAAATACGGCTGAATATCCGAGTGAGCCAAAACACTGTACAATGTATCTTCATCCATAACCTCCTCTGCACTCCTATTTTGAGATGCCATTTTTCTCAGTTGGAAACTCAGCCGGTTTGCGATACAAGTGAAGAGAAAAAGGAAGTTCTGTTTTGTTTTCTTTCATTTTATTAAAACTTTATAACACACCCGGTCATGTCTAAAAAGTAAACCCCAAGTTGCAAAAATGTCAACACATTCTCACTCCCATCACCTCAAATACCACCGCTTTGTAAGTGCCCCTCGGCATCAGAGACCGATGCATGGGGTACCCCTTTTGCGTTACTTTTGGACGGACCTGGGACAGTGTGTCAATGTATGCTTTCTTACATGCATAGTATCCTTTCAAAATAAACTTCCATTTTTATAGGAAGTTAGGTTTAGGCAACACAACCTTTTAAATTAGGGTTAGGAAACGGTCGTGGTTGACTTTAACTTCACTGACTAACGACTCACGTGACTCACGGGACTGACGATACTAACGAGTCACGTGAAGAACAACTGACAAGACAAAATAAGTCAACGATACTAGGATCACTTACCAAACGGAGGTATTTGACAAGTTGAGAGTGAGAACGGGTTGAACATGTGCGAAAACTCTTGCGAGACTCGTTGCCCGACAACCTATCCTAACCTTAACCATTCAAGATCAATGCCTAACCTTAACCATCTTCCAAGAGTTTCACAACTTGGGGTTTACCTTCTAGACACGACCGCATGCCCCCTGGCTATCCAGAGGCGGAGACTAGAAGTCCAAATTCTTGTAGTTCTTCCTTGCAACCCACTGCGTCACTGTCACATCAAATGACGGCGCCGGATGCAGGAAGAACACCAGATTGTGCAGCTGCAAACTGCAAGCACGCACTGAGGAATGTATTGCTTCGATCGACTATCAGGACATCCACTTAAAAAGTGACAAATCGTACCTTTAAGCTTAAAATGAAATCCACCCCAGCTGTTTAAGCAATGAAAATGAGTGAAAAGCTGCATGCCATGTGGACCTGTAGTCTTTGGATAATGGTGCTTTTATTCTTATCAGAGAAAAACTTGGTTCAAATCAAACAGACTTAACCAAATTCAGTTCATTATGTTTTATTAATTTACTAGATATTTTTGTTCTGCTTGAAAACATTCAGGGCTTTAGAGAAAGTGACAATGTGAATAGAAGGGGAAGAGTAATTCATTTCATCCTTGTCCTACAGTAGGGAAGTTTGAGCAAGTGTGTGAATAAGTGCGGTTTTCTTAGAAAGGACTGTGAAAACACGCTTAATATTTTAGGTTGTCCCAGGGATTTGTTTAAAGGAACTGTGAAAAAGACAAAAAAAGTCTCTCTCTTTGTGGCTGAGAGTGTGTGTTCCTGCGTGTGCATGGAAATGAAGAGTAAAAAAGAATGCAGGGGGAACGGAGGTGTCTATTTACACCACATGAGGAAATGCAAATTCAAATCCGCAGATTTTTCTCCTGTCAGTCAAGTCTAAGCAATATAATCCTCGTAAGCATGCGGGGGGAAAAAAAAAAAAAAAGATAGCGATCGTGACCAAAGCATCAACCACTGAGTGAACCCGGGAGCTTTGCATCCTTTTTGTCCAGTTCATGCTGTGATTTCACCATGTGGCATCACTCCCTCAGAGTCATTACCAGGTTAATACAATGCTTGGGTAGATTAAAGTCTAAGTGGGGACGCTTCCTATTAAAAGCTCTCTATTATGGCTGCTTTTTACATGGAGACAGCATACCGTCCCGGAGTCTGTTTGTGTTGCATTTACTGTCATTCCCCTGCCGATCTCCCTTTTACTGCTTGTGGTGCAAGCGGGGGTGTTTATGAGTTTATAAAAGCTCATGACGCATCATCATGCATTTACAATTTCAGACATGAACACTACACGCCCATCCCTCACCGTCACCCCCCCTGTTTCTTAACCATCCCAGCACACTCATTTAACCTTGTTAAACCCTCTAAACTGGGCCGCTCAAGGGCCTGTTACATGCCACAGCAATTTCTAACAGGGGATTCATTTCCCGTCGCCGTTAAAAGGGGAAAACGGTCGGCCGTATATAATTTACAGACACCGAGATCTTTAGAGGAGGAGGGATGGCTATTGTTGTGACGCTACTTGAAGATGTGGCCTTGGGGGGCAGATATAGAGACAAGTGGCAGGCTGGTTAGTCCTCGGAAACAACGTCGGGACCTTTAGTGGCGCGACAGGCCAACAAGAGGTGAAGGGTTTAGGGCTCTAAGGGCACAGGAGAGCCTGCTGGAGGCGGACAGACGGAGATCCATGTCTTTAGTGTAAAAGCAGCAGCTGGACGGGCGCACAGCCGCCATAATGAACCATATTGAAGGTGAGCAGGAGCCAGGTGGCCGGCCTTTCAGGGGTGGACAAAAGGCAATCAGCCCCGTGACCCCCCTCTGTTTGTGTGTGCATATGTGTGTATGATGCACACGCTCCTGTACAAGTGAGAAGGGGGATCAGTCAGTCAGAGAATGGAATTGTGTATGGCATTGAGAATTGCTTTCGGGGGAGCTGGAGTGTGCTGCCGTAGATGGACTGGTATTATAGCCTCAGCAGACATCTATTGGAAAATCCCCTCCAAATCCGTTGTGGTTAGAATAAAGTCCCGGTGTCAAGCATAAGAGCGTTCAATAATTCTCCACTCTAAATTGATAGTTTTGAGTGTATCGCACCTCATGGTGTCTTCTGAAATTGTTTTTTTTTTTTTTTTCGTTGAGCAATAGGTTTCCAATTCCTGCAGTTAATGATACTTGTGTTTTATTCTCCCAACTGCAGCCATCTGTACCGTTGAGTTTCGAACCAGGGCCCATGAGTGCACCTGTTTGAATGAGTAATGGCGGGCGCAATATTGTGCTGTTAAGGAGCGTCATATGGGGAAAGAAATGATGATTGTCTCCTTCCCAGAGAGGTTCTCGGAAGCCACAGCATGGGTGCCCCCGCTCCATAGATAAACCAGCAGATGTTCCAGCTCCGTAGATTCGGCTATGAATCCTTTTAACTGCGGCTCAACCCTCTCGGATGACAGAACAAGTATATGGTCAAATCACTGTTTGTGACAGCGCCCCACAATTTCAGCTCTCCTAACAACCGCCATTGATGGTTTTCCTTTACTCGTCCCCACCCTTCAATTCCACGGCTCTTCCTCGTATTTCTGTTTTTTTTAGTGGGGTTCGGCTCCTGTGGCATGTGGCGAAATCTACACTGTGTGCTGGTGCTAATGCATTTAGCATCCATGGCTAATTAAAACTGCAACATCGCTTTGGTAAAACATCTGTTCCGCTTTCAATGAGCGGGGCTGTCTTGAAGCGATTGCGCTAAGTGTCATTAAGTGGTGATCAAACGATGCTGCCCGGTCAGTGGTGGTAAACGTTGCTGAATGCTGACTTGTGCGTGCATGCCCTGAATTCAAATACATCCCATACCCAGCAATCGCAGTATATCTTCTTCTTCCCTTTTTTTTTTTTTTTGGTGTACGTTCTGCTATTGCTGCATGTGTTCTGTTCTGTCTTTTGCATGCCGTATGTTGCTTCGATCCTTTAAATATGTTCACTTTGGAACCATTTTATTTATTTGCGTTTATTTCCAGAGAACATCTGTTCAGGGACAAATACGAGCCTTCTAGTTAACTGGGTTCATATATAGTTTTTTTCTGTAAAGAAACCAACAACAAAAAAGGTTAATTTTCAAATATTGAGTATGATCCACAATCTTCGTTCTCATATTATTTATTTTTGTTCTGGAACTCTCATCGATCTGCAATTGGCCTGCAAATGTTGAAAGAAAAAATACTATGATGTTTTTTAAAGCCTTTTCACATGAACTTGTGAATACAGTGGTTGTATGATGCGATTCAGGCTGAAACAGTTTAAATCTGCCCTGATTGTTGGTGTTTTTGCACCAGAAATTGGGATTTTATAACTATAATGTTACCACATTAAACCTTAAAAACGAAGCTTCGTCTTGCCTTGTTTCGGCTGTTTGGTGTCGACTTAACCCGATATCAGGAAACGGAACAACAAATGCTCCCCTACATGTATCTGGGGCATCCATTTACATACAGACAAAAAAGAGACAGGAAGAATGAGGAAGAGAGAGAGGAAATAGGAAAGATAACCAAAAATTATTCATTTAAAAGTCGGAGAGAAGAAAGAACCTCAAAAGGGAAGTGAATTTTAAGCGTGGTGCGGGATACTTCAGACAGACTGATGGTGTGTTTCCTAACTAGGTCAGACAAAGGAACCCATGACATCTGACTGACTTTAATGGTGGATGGTGAGATAATGTAGCTGGTGGTCGGACTTCTCAGGCCAACCCTGTCTCCTACAAAATTACATTTCAAAGTAAACTTGTTTTCTCCCGGACTACAATCATAGTTTTAAACAATTTTAAACACATGGTTAACTTTGGAAATTGAAACAAAACAAAACAGAAAACACAGATTAAAATATTTAATCATGATTAATCACATGATTGTCCATGATTAATCGCATATTAATCGAAACATTTTTTATTTTTTGAAAATGTACCCTTAAAGAGAGATTTGTCAAGTATTTAATGCTCTTATCAACATGTGAGGGGAACATATGCTTGTTTTATGCAAAGGATTGTAAATACAGTATTTATTACTACGAAATTGAAACAAAGTAAAACAAAAATGCAACAAAACTACTTGATTAGGTTTAGGCAGCAAAGCTACTTCCTTATGTTTAATAAAAAAACATCATGGTTGGCTTAAAATGACTATGTTTGTTATGTTATTTAAGCTACAGGCATAAATTAAAATGAGTGAACACTGAGTTTTGGTTTCACACATGACACGGACAGCAGTCTCCTGGGTAATAGTGTTGTTTCACCCATCCACCACTCTGACCTCCACCCTGCGCAGACTTCCGCGGACTGTCATCACAAACGTATTTGTGAGAGGTCAAAAACAAACCGAAGACAAACGTTTCCCTTGACATGTTATTCACAATGCGGTTTTGTTGTATGGGAACGTAAGTATAGGAGACAGGGCTGCTCAGGCTTACACCTTGATTTCAAAATATATGGAAGCAATTAAATGTCAGATACCCAATCCTAACAAATGATCAACATTGGCCATTCTATCCTTTATTTATTGAGAGACAGAAAGATCTTTGATCTCAAACTTGTCAAAATTGTATATATGAAAAATCTATTCTTCAGGAGGTGAGCTGTTGGCTGAGAGCAGCCAGTGGTATACATATTTCACATATATCATTATCTTTTATTTAAAAGTTTGTATCTAAAGATTATCTAGAGAGTAGTCAAACGTATTTTGTTATACCGTAAAAAAACAAAGTGAGTCATGTCAAGGTTTACAGACTGCATGAAGTTTATTGCCCTTGTGATGGTCTTTTTATTAAAACTTAATGGATTTGGCCAGCTAGCACATCTCTCCAAGGCTTTTGTGTTTCTAAAGATGCTCTTTTTTTAACTCGACTTTCTCTGCTCTTTGCTCTCTTCCACCACCCTGCCTGACTCGTCCCTGTCTGAATTACTGTATTTCTGTTCTTTAGTCTTTCCCGTGCGTTCCCTCTATGCAAGTGCTCTGTCGTCGTCGCCCATATAATGTCTAAAAGGCGGCAATCCAAGTCCTATTGTGTAAAGCATTGGTGTGCATTGCTGAACTAATGGCTTTTAAGATCTCAAAGGGAAATGTAGCGTGCAGAAAAAGAAAACGCCGTGCCCTGTGTGGGTTTTCATCTAAAATTGGTTCATGTGCACTGTGCACTCGGACGGCTGCCATCCATTCTGCAAGGAACCACTCTCTCTCAAAGAATGGTTAACAGCAGCAGGCAGCCATGGCAATTCAAGTGGATGCATATTAAAACTGTTAATGTTCACACCGCCTTGTGAACTTAAAAGCACGGCATCCAAAAGATGTTCCCGCATCTAGTTGCGGCTTGCATTTCACTCTTGGATGTGGCACTCTCAGGTGTGTAAAGAGTGATTTGCCGCCCATTAAAATGCGACAGCGGGATGGATGCCATCCCGTTATTTCCCATCCCAGCTTGTAAAAACAGTGTCCGGCCCGCTCTCAGGTGAGCAAAGAAATCTCACATCCGCCACGGTACCGGAGAAGCCATCGGCTTTACACAATGCTTCTTTGCTCTGGCAATCTTTTACCCGGCAAATAAAGGGCTGTGTGGGTTTTATCAGCACCGCAATGCTCCCTCAGAAGGCTTCCTCTCAGGAAATGGAGGAGGAAGTGAGGGGTTGTGCTCCGTCAGTTATCAGATATACAGTAGTTGCTCTGGGATATTACTCGCTGATAGATTCTGAATAAGACATCTGCCGGAATGCTCGGAAGAGAGTCACTTCTCGCATAGGTGCTTCACAGGAGAGCGGGCGCCATTTGATTCCAAGATTGGAAATGCTAGAAGTTGCAATTGTTCCGGTTCTTATCGGGTGCAACATAGGGGAATTGCATACAGACGTGCCATTCCACCCCCCTAATTTACCAAGCCATGTGGCTTAAGAGGATGTGTAACCAACACAAGAGGACGGCTCTACTATATCCGCAACACTTGCACAGACACATCTGACAGGTGCTAAAATGAGACATAAGGGCCCGTACAACCCGGACATGGAGAGCTGAGGAGCTGCAGATTTCGGAGCGGGAACACAGAGACGCTGCTGTTTCGGGCCATAACCCCGACAGCATCACTATGTACCATTTGTCTTCATGGGTGTGACAGTCTTTAATTATTTCCAGGGGAGTCTGAATGATTTGTATTTCAGTCGATGGCTACAGGCCTTTTCTTCATCTAGTGTTAATGATTTAACTAAGTGCCTCTCATGTGCTTTATCTGCATATGAATTCTGTTAACCATATTTTCGAAGCCCAGCATATTCCCACTGATAGCTATATGATTCTCTGGCTTCTGTTTAATTATCATTATCATTAGTGTATAAGGTAATTGCTACCGTTGCTATTGCTATAATTGGCTTTACTAGTGGTCCAATGGCTTTACTGTGTGTCTTTCCTTTTTTTTTCAAAGAGTTGTCCTTCAGTCGACAATATGCTAATGAAATTCTTTTTGGAAATCAACCTGCGAGCTTTGAAGCTCCGCTCCCCGCTCCATTTTTGCGTTCTTTGTTTTGTTTGTTTGCCTTGGTGAAATCTTTCCTGAAGCCCTTTTTTTCTTTCTTTCTCCCCGTCTCTCTTCCCCTCCTATTTCCCAAGACATTGCCGCTGTAAATAGATTTACCTTTCCCCATAGCAAAGTCCTTCCTGCATATGTTTTCCCCTCCCCGATCACGCCTTTCATCCTTGACTGTCTGACTCTTTCTTCTTAACTTGAGACTAAACCGAGGGGACGGAGGTGTCACGTTAATAACAGCCCCCTCCTCTAGCATCTCAATGTTGCCATTAAGTTTGGTTCCATTTGTATTTCCGCACCATTAAGTGGTGACGCCTGCCTTATTGTTTTATCCGTGTAAAGTCAATTGTGTATTCCCCCCTACTGCACCCAATTCAACTGTTATCAGGCCATTAAATAGGCGTTATCAGTCACTATAAACTCCATAGATGTGGGTCATTAGGGGCCTTCTACGCCTACTTCATTGTAAAAGTGTTAAGTAACAAAACTACAACTTTTTTAGGTGTAGGCAACATCTTATGTTAAGGCCAAAACACCATGTTTTGGCTTAAAATAACTACGAACACAAAGACAACTACACATTACAGGATGCAAAATCCATTCTCCTTGGTGAAAACCCTGTGATAAAACCTACTAGTGGGTGTAGTAGGCCCCTATTGACCCACAACTACGAGGCTTGTAACGACTGATAACACCTATTTGATAGCCTGACAACAGTCTAATTGGCTGTCTATTTCATTAGAAAGCAACAAATCAAACCAAAAATATTTGTGTGCATGCAATGAAAATAGCCTGTTTAAAGATGCATTAGCACTCTCTGCCATTATAAGAGCCTTAGTAAGCTGACAGTGTTACCTTTCTATTCATAACATTTAAATCTTCCTGCCACATGACGGCAAACAATGGAGGAGTGGCTTCCAAAATCCCCAGTAATCCATCTTCTCGGTGATTACCGCAAGGACTGGCTCTTAACTGCTTGTGACAGCCAACATGAAACACCGCGACAGATGTCATAAGTTATTGTCGTTGGCAGTCAAGAGGCATTATGCATCTTTAATGATGACTTTTTTTCATCAAGCTTCACAAAGCCCCGTCGACTCCGAAGGAGGATGCTGCGTCGCTCGCTGTGCGATGTCTCTCCAGCCCCAAATGTAACATTCCAAAAGCCGCCGTGAGCTGCAACTAGAAGAGAGCATCGCTCCCGAAAGACTTACTGGAGCATTGGCCTCGAGCCACCTTGAACTATACCACTGCTCCTCAAATAACTCAAATGGAGGTCATTTTTGCAGAGTGAAGTTACTGTAAGCACAATGGATGCGCTCAGTCTGCAGCAATGGCCCGAAGGAGTCCAAGAACATAAATGAGGCCTGGGATATTACATTTCAATCCCTCCCCCTTTTTTCCTCTCTCTGTCATTTGTGCACACATGCACAACATGCTTTCTTTCTATTTCTCTCTACCAAGTTTGGCTCTTAAAACATTTTACAGTAATAGTGGCAGAAGTCCACCGACTGCAACTCCTATCTGGAATTCCAGCTTCACTCTCCACCTTCAACTTTTCCTTTTTTCTTGCTCAGCGCCTATTTGATTCAACTGTTATCAGGCCATTAAAAAGGCGTTATCGGTCGCTATAAACACCATAGCTATTAGGTCAGTAGGGGCCTACTACGTTGTAAAAATGAAAGCGAAACTTATAAGCAAGTCGTTCTAACAGCATTATTTTTTTTTACAAGAGTATTCTGCCTTGTTCTGTCCTATTTACACTGTGATTAGCTAGTACTACTGTGCTGTGTTTGGCTAGTACGCATTGCCTCTACATGCCCTTGTGATTGGATGTTTTCCTCTTAATGTTGAAGCAGAGAGACAAAGCTGTGCTCCTGGCCGGAGTATAGGAGCCGCTGCTCCTGTGGAAGGTGAGGCAATGCATACTAGCCAATCACAGCACAGTAGGGCGGGACTAAGCGGAACACTCTTGTGAAAAAAGTAACGTTGTAAAACTGAATGAAACGTTACATTTTGAACACAAACAAAACAAGTTATTTAAGTTTAGGCAACAAAATCACTTAGTTAAGTTTAGGGAAACCATGTTTTGGCTTAAAATAACTATGTTTCAGAAGTGGAAGTGAAACTTAACGCTTGTGAACACAGAGACAGCTACACATTGTTGGTTTTCACATGGGACGCAAACTCTGGTCTCCCGGGTGATTGCCCTGTGTTTTGTGTCCCATCAATCACCCTAAACCTCCACCCCTTATGGAAAACACAATGATAAATTCATGATAAGACCTACTATTCGGAGTAGCAGACCCCTATTGACCCACATCTATGTGGCCTATAGCCATAGATAACGCCTAATTAATAGCCTGACAACAGACTAATCAGCTGACCCATTTCGCCATACCTGAATCCTTCTCCGTAGGACTAGCATTACCTTCAGTTACCCCAGCCCCGTTAACGTGCAGCACCACGGAACCCCACCCTTCTACAAATGTTTCCTTTATTTTAATGCATGGTTACTGGCCGGCCACAGAGCCACAATCCTCTGCCCAACTCATCAGGCTGCTAATAACGGTAGTCACTCTTGCCAGGCCACCCAGAGGAGAGAGAGAGAAAACGAGGGCAGCGGCGAGGTTTGGTCTGCTGGGTAAGAGGAGGACTAGACTACGAGGTGGGGAAGCAAATTCTCTCGGAGGATGATCTAGCTTCTGAACTTAGCGGGGGAAAAAATATAATTTGCCAAAGACCACCAAAGTGTAATGTGCAGCCCTAATGAATGGGAATAGCAAATGAGGGACTGGCACATACAAACACAGGCTGTCTGAATAATTCCATTAGAAAACAGTCAATGTTAATTTGGGCCGTAATTAGGCCCCCCTCCCCCAGAGACATGCTGGCCTGATTGATAGGCAAATTGCAGGAGATTGTGTTTACTTTTTCATCCTATCTAGTTAGAAATTCTTCCTGCGTCTCATGTCTCATGTTCTCTCTTTCATCCCCCAACCCCCCACCAATCCGTCTCATGAATAAACCAACAGAATGGCCGGAGGTTGATTCTTGGAAACAGGAAACACAATTATTGTAAACTCCAGGTACACCTCTCTAAAGGGAGGATGGGGGACGAAAGCAGATCATCACTACGTGTGTGGATTTGTGTCTTGCTTTTAAACCCACATTAAGAATGTCATTTGTCTGTCATTGCTCACAAAAACACTCACTCCTTTTCCAAAACATTTAAATATATTCCAAAATATTTTACCGGTGAGAGGCATTTTTAAACAAACCCAAAGTGTAAGAGCTTTCAATTGTGCTTTTAGTGGGAAAGATTTCCTTTCTCCACGGCTCCTGTATAATATTTAATCTGCGAGAGTCGAAGTATGGCATCACAGTGTCATCATGATGCTTGAAATCTTTAGCCTTAGGGCAGCGCATGGTACTTGCTGTGTTACGGTGTTTTTTTTTGCGGAGGGGGAGTATGCCTTCCAGTGCAGTGTTTTGTGCAGTTAACATACGAGTCATTGCTCGAGAGCAGGATTTTTCTTTTTTGTTTTGTCACCAAGTGGGTGGTATTTGCTGCTATGGTGGATGGCATGTGCTGCTCTCATAGCTCACCAAAATAATAGCTCCACTTTTGTGAGCACCCTTTGCAACCTTCAAAATCTGGTTAGATCCTGATTGCATCCAGTCGTAAGGTTAGTCAGTCAGCTGAAGTCAAGTGATTGTAATAAGCTGCTGTTTGCCTGGTTTTTGGAGTCACTGCTTAGATGTATTTTTTGAAAAATCCATCCATCTATTCTTTCAAATAGTCTAAATCGTTCCATCGGCTTCCCATTTCCTGGATCCCAATGGTTTCCCCGTTCATGCGAGAAAAAGGGAATATAGCATCCTATACTTTTTCTTCTTTGGCTGTTCGCCTACCAAAGGGGCCTGTGCGTTTTGTAAGTGCCCACGACAGCAGTTTTGTTTTCTTTATTGTCCGCTCAGGAGTCCGGGGCTGATGAAAAACGCAGCCTGCATGATCCAATGGCGGCACACTCACCCTGGCAGCCATGTGCACGATCAGAGTGTGCTGGCAGCGCCTGCAGTAATGACTTAATATCAGTCCTCCCACGGCGGAGCAGATGAGAGCACAGGTGTCCACAATGTCCCCTGTCACATGGCACTGCAGGGCCCACACACACCATTCTCTATCCATTACTTATCCTACCGTCAGGCCATTAATGTACATACTGACATTAAAACACAGTATATACACCATATTTGCTCGCGATTCCTCTCCTACAGTTGCTGTTTTTCCCCCGATGCCCCTCAGGCGTGGAAACATCCTACCCTCAGGAGAAGTTATGCACTAGCTTTCTTTATCTTTCTCTCTTGCTTGTTTTCACGCTCCCCTCCTTCTGTCTCTTTCTCACTCTCGTCTCTCTGTCTCTCTCACACACACCCACGTTCTCACATGTGCCTACATAACCACATTGTCTTGCACAAACACAGCAGGGGAGAGAGGAGAGGGGAACGGTTGATGACTAGTGATGGGAATGTGTTTTTTAGCTCCAGTCTGATCTGAAGCCGCCCCAGCTGCCCCCCCCAAACAAGGCAGGACAGACCCAGCTGCTATCACGACAGACGGAGCGTGCACGGTTATGTCAACAGGTCAGGATGCTTCACTGCCCCGTACTTTGTTCTTCATCACTAAGTGTATAGCAGCTTCTGGTGCTTTAAAGGGTCACTTCAGTATTTTTCAACCTGGTCCCTATTTTCCCATGTGTTTATGTCTAAGTGACTAATGGGGACAAGAATTTCTGAAATTGGTCCAGTATTAAGGGATACGTTGTAACCGGCAGCCAGGGCAAGTGAGCAGCATCACTGTAACATTACATCCACAAAAGCTTTTTTTGTTTTTGCCACTGACAGACTCAGATTGCTATGATCAGTGTCTGACAACATTATAGAAAGGACCCTACACAAAAATGAAACCTTTTTATTACCTTTCGCTTGATGCAGCCTGTTTGTTATTGTTTCCAAGTCCCGCTCAAGGAGAAGTCTTGTTAATATCTGCATATACTCCGGCTCAAATAAGTCAAGTTTAAAGACCTCATCCACATTGTCGAAATTATATAAGTATTCAGCCATGACATTGGAAATCTTTTAAATTGCACTAAGCTACACTTTTGCACCAACACGACAAACAGTGCTCGGCTGGCACTCTTGTTTCCACCATAGAGGTATTTCACTGTTCCACCGTTGTTTTCCAGTAATACGTCATCTCACCAGATTTCAGAACAAGACTTCTTGAGCAAGACCCGTTCCATAATGTTGTCAGATACTTATAATAACAATCAGAGCCTGTCATGGAAAAAACAAGCACTTTTTGAAGATGTAAATGACGGTGCCAGCTTGCCCCAATAGATTATAGATTATATTGCTGCCCATGCGCAGCTTCCTTCTACAGCGCTCTATTTCAATACTGAATCAGATTCAGAAATTGTTGTCACTATTTGTCAGTTTGACAGAAAAACATGGGGAAATATGGTCCAAGTTGAAAAATATCAAAGTTGCCCTTTAAATCCAAGTTAAATTTAATCTCCTTTCAGTTCTGCTCTGTGCTGATCTACTCAACCTGAAACCTAAGTCAACAAAATGTTGTTACATGTTTGTGGCCCTAAATGGAAGCAAGCAATAACAAAAAAAATGTAGTACCCACCAATCACAGTAGCTTATGCTGCTGTATATCAACAATAGAAACAGAAGCAACATTAATTCCATGCAGACTTGAAAGGATAATTTCACAATTACAATTTGGGTCTTATTTTGGTAGTTTGGGCCATTGTTTCTTTCACACCATGATAGATACTATGTTCCCAGATCTCAGCAGTTCCTTTGGTGAGTTCAGTGTTATCATAACCAAAAAACAGACAGCCAAATCTATCATAATAAGCCTTACGGTTTTTAATAAACTAGAATTATCCTTTAACACGCTCCATTTGACACAGCTGTGGCACACCGCAGGTGAGAATATGTGAAGTGAGGAGGCACACTCTTTTTAACGACGATCTCGAGAGCATATTTTTGCATGATACAAATTCCATAACCTTTCATACAAGTTAAAATAGAACAAAAAAAACCTTGGTAAGCTGATCTGACTAGCTGTCACAGGGTATACGCCAAATGCAACCTGTAACATATGACTCAAAGAAATTACAAAAGAACAAAAATGGGTCATAACATGGATGTGTCATTTTGGTGATTATACAGCTGAGAGTGCCATCCTCCTGGGAGTGAAATGTAAGTGGTGTATGTTCTTTACATTTCTCCTTTTGCACTGCAGTTCCTGGAAGCAGCTATGGCATGTTGGTCTCAGCTGACAGTTCGTAGAGAACACATCAAGGCAGTTTGACTCGCTGCTGGACACCAAAATGCTTGCTGTGTTTGAAAAGAGAAAAAAAAAAAGGACTTTTACAGTGTGCCTCTGGCTTCACAGCTGAAAAACATCTTTCTATGGAAGAGCTGGACGTGATGACAAAAAAAAGACATAGAAAACCAATGGTGATTGATTTTAGCTGGTTTATCACCTTTTTCTGTTTTGCAGAGAAGAATAATCACTTATAGATTATGAGTAGATTATAAACAATAGTTTCTGAGAAGAGATGTTTAAAGCAAAATGCAGTGGTTTTAGTCGTATCTCACAACAATAAAATAATGAATAAAAAGTAATGTAGAGCAGCTCAAGACAATATTGTGATGTTCAAGACGATGACATTATGAAACCATCAAAAAGGTCAGCTATAATATATATATAATATATATATATATATTATATACATATACATATACAGGTATATATGTTGCAGGAATATAAAGGCTTAATTTCTGTCTTTGCATTTCTTTTAACATCTCCTTTAAAAATTCATGCAGAGCTATTGCATTTTTAGGACGTGTTTGAAGTAATTTGCACTGTCAAGAGGATTTTATAAGCAGCAAATTTAGCCCATAACAAGTGACTCAGCCAAGGAGCCGATTATGTTCAAAGCAGTAGATGTACAGTTCAGAGAAACGTTTATTTTAGGTTGATGACTTTGTGTGAAAAAAAAAAAAATCCAGAACAGAGACACGATTGACTGAATTACCTCTGGCAACTGTTATAAATAATCACTGTGATGTCACACAGGGCCTGTTGAAACCGATGAAATTTTGAAAAATTATGACTTGTTGAAATTGTTAATCAGTTAAGAAAATCAATGATACAGCTATTACATCTATTTTCACAAAAGGATGCACACTTTCAGCTGATGAATTGTCATGGGGTAAAAAAATACCGCACAATGGTGTTATGTTTCCAACAGTTAATCATTTTATCTCAATTTCAAGCACAGCTGCCATGGGGGGGGGATCCTCTTCGAACCGAACATTTATTCGCATAACATGCAATACAAACTAGTCTTCACTGTGTCAATGTGTTTCTCTTTTCCATTCAGTAGATTTTGTCTCAAGCCTTAACTTCACACAGGATTTTCTTCCATCACTCAGAGGTCAAGATCAGGCCAACATGCTATTTCACTGCAACATCACTTCAAAGAAGTGTTGGGCCATTCATGAACACATAAACACATGTGTGTGTGTGTGTGTGTGTGTGTGTGTGTGTGTGTGTGTGTGTCTGTATATGGTTCAGTATGTGTGCAGCTACTGTAAATTCAGTATGTTGTTAAAAATATGTAGATAATAACTATTGACAACTGAAAGGCAAACATGATTGAGCTTCCAGAAACTGTAAGTCTGAGACACATACAATGCAAACCATGGCCTAAACGATGAAATATGATTCTTTAGTGTACTTCAGTTGGTTTATATGCTTTTGTGAAAGAAGTGCCATCTCATGGTGACACAATGCAATTGAGTGTCAGGAAACACGAGGAGGAGGTGCCAACAGCTGGAAATTGATTATATCACGTCAGTCAATAGTCACGTGACTCGTTAGTATCGTTAGTTATGGGAGATTCATGAGTCACTAGTCATGTGACTCATTTGTCACTTGCTAGTCATGTGAGTTGTTAGTCAGCAAAGTTAACGTCAACCATACTCTCATCCTAACCCTACTTAAGAGGTTTTGTTGCCTAAACCTAAATATTAGGTTATTAATATATAAGTTCATTTTAAAAAGAAAGTATGCATATAACGAGCGTTCTGTATATATTTTCGCGCCGTCCCTGACGGGTAAAACTAACGCCAGAGGGGTGCGTAGAGTCATAGTTTAAATCTTAAGCTAAGTTCACGCTACATAACTTTCAAAGTTGTCAATACAATATCTTTCACCAAGAGGAATCCCTGATGAGGTCTCCAAACTACATTTTGTCACGAAAACACACGCGAGAAATACACGCTAAATGACGTGATACAATATGCAAGACACATTGCTGATGTTGTCGTTTGCACCTGTAAACAAAATAGTCTGTTTCCACTGGTTTCCACACTCCTTTTTTACTATTCATTCCTCTAGATGCAACAACAGCTTTGCTCCATGCAACACATACAGTTAGTTAATTTTGTGACAGGCGACCCTTCCCTTCCCAAGTTTCCCATCAACCCGTATAGAGCTCTCATTGGCTGTAGCTCATGGCCAGAGTCCCCAACAGGTCCAGATGTTTAGCATGCTAGATATAGCGTCGGCGAGCCTCTCGGCTTGTGTCTTTGAGCAGTTCACACATGACACTCGAGCGCCAATGTGCAAGCGGCGACAGCGATTTGCCTCTGATCTGGGTCTTTTGTCTGGAAAGTCCAAGAACTCTCGGGGTGCCGAAAATCAGGGCTAAAGTCGTGTAGTGTGAACTAGGCATTAGGGCCACTGACCAAGCTGCAGTATTTGACACACTGGGGAGAGAATGTGTTGCCATAGACATAGAACATGTATCAAACTCTGATGTTTTGATGAATGTGTCGTTGATCACTGGTTAACTCTCATGGTCATTGTTGAATTTCATTAGAATATCAAATCATCTCTGTAATGCCGTGTGTTTAGTCTAGTATCAGCAATCATTATGGTTTTATACTCTACCTATTTTAATAAACACACAATGCAGTATTTTTGGATTGTCTTAGTCAGGCAAACTTAGAATATGATTCCAAGGGAAGTAACTGACTGCAAAGAGCTTGAATTCCTATCACCACATCTGTACAAGTAGTCATATTCAAACATTGTTAATTTGGCTAACCTTATGACATGCTCGGTACCTCACAGCTTCACAAATGCATGATTCATATCATTTGGAGCGGAGCTGAGTGGGTTGTGGGTGTAGAATTAGAGATAAGCTTGAAATATGAAAAGCTGTGCATGGAGTTCATTATTTGGCAAGTTACACATTCAGAAATAATACTAAAATAACTTTGAAAAGCTATACATATCAAACTGTAGGTTACCGTGTATTCAGTGTATTGGAGAAATGACATTCAATGATGTGCAAATGAAAGAAAGGCTTTTAATACATTCACATGAAGTGAACTGAAAATGCAGGTTGCATTTCCAGTGAACCACAGTTATTATGGAGATAGAGGTATATGTAATTCAAACATATAGAATCTGAAAGAGCAGAGTGCATGTTCAATGCATGTCGAGTCATAAGATATACATTGAGTAAGATCCTACGGAAGTGACGGCAGTCTAATCCTTGGAAGAGCTCAGAAAATAGGGTGCTGTACAGATGTTGGTTGCTAATATTAGAACTTAAACAAAGAACAAACAGGAGATCTAGGCCAGGCGGATTTTGTTTACACATGCAGGTTTAGTTCATTGCTCAAGAATGCAGGCACACTCACCATTAAATAGTCCATAGTACTAACAAATGAATAAAATACCATAAAAATGGAATGAAATAACACTATTAATTCTGATTATACGGTCTATAGTGTTTCCATGTAAGTTGTGAGGATCCCATTTCATTCAGTATTTATTACGATTTTCACTCTGTCGCTGGAGTCTGTAAGTCATCTTTTCCATTGAGAGCAGATTATGTCGATGTAAAAGCCCATTGTTGGAGGGGTTCTCTGGAGCCACCCTTTCGTGATAGTAGCTTAGCTTGCAGCCATCTTTAAAATATCACTGTTACATAAAAATCCAAAATACAGAAAGAGGAATATTAGACATTAAACCAGTTCAAACCCAATATATTTGCAATTAAACATTCTCCCAGACAAGTCGTCAATACCAACGTTTTGTCATCTGGCATCTGATACCGACACACAAAGCACCCTTTAGCATCTGTATGAGACGCACGTGGCACAGAATGTGTAAAAATGATGTGCCACCACCACGGAAACAATTTACGTGAGGTTTAGGCAACAACACATTTTGTTTAAAATAACTTTTCTTGTTTCATAACTTCTTACGTAGCCTAAAATAACTCAACTTTGACTGGGTGAAAATCCCGTATTTAACCCAGCCCTTCTACCCCAACCTTTTCCCTATGCAACCGGTAATCAAAACATATTTCTGCTCACGAAAAAAGGATCCCAATTGAGTTTCCATTGTCATTTTTTCCATGGTGCCGGTACGTAATCTTTACACTTTCCGTGCCACCACCACTTAATGTGCTGTTATGGTAATTTCACGTATTTCACGTTGTTAAAAAGTGGCGCCGAGGGGTCTTCACCAAGTGTCCGTATAGGACGAGTTGGGAATGACACCGGGTTGGTAAAGACAATGCTAATCGACACTCTCTCCAGCAAGGGACCTGTTTAATTTAGTTTTTTGCTTGACAGATGTGACAGATAAAAAATAAATAAAAAACAAGTTTAATATCGCCCCAGGTGGAGAGGTGGAGTTGGAGGAGGTACGCTGGGTCTACCCAGCCAACAATATCTCAAATAAATTACATTTATAGTCCACTAATTTGCAACAGCAACTGTGTTTTGTTTGGATATGTAATGCTTCCCTGATTACTTTTTTTAATCAACCTATTTAGTTAGTTGCAAAATGTTGATACAGAACATACCTGCAAATCGCTGACTGACAAAGTATTTCATTCCTTTTCTCTACACTACGGTAAATGATCCTAGCAACTAAAGCATGTTACAACTTATTTATGGTATTGTTTAGGCACAAAGCACTTGGTTAAGACAAGGGAAAGATGGTGGTCTTGGTTTAATGCTGAAAAAAGTCAACAGTGAAGTTGACAGTTACAACACAATGTGTTAACTTCACTAACACTAATCTTTACCGAACCTTAACTAGAGTACTTTTGTTGCCTAAACCTAAAAACACACTGGACTTTGGTTGCAAACCTTAGTTATATTCTATTTTCTTTATTTTAAAATAAGTATTTTTCTATGTAATTATTTTTTCTATATGGATGTCTGAATATCCGATGTTATTGATTATTTATGCTGGACTTGCTAACTTTAAATATATTGATGCCTTGTTCGAATTGACCTAATTATATACACACCTACCTGCTTGACTGCACCTGTGTCAATTATCCAGTGCTCCCCTGATTGCAAATGCCTGGCAGCTGACACCAGCCTTGGTATATCAGTGAGCAGTCACTACATGCCCTGATGAAGAGTATGTGTTGAAACAAATAGGTGCTAAGCCCATTTATTGAAGGCTTTTTTAATTTTTGCAAAACAGAATGCCTTGGCTTTTTTTTTTTGGTTCTGATTCACTTATCACAAAGCAAAGTACAAGTCTAACCTTTCTCTTTTTTTGATCTCATGACAAATCCTTATATCCAAAGAAAACAGTTTTCTTTTTTTTACCTGCATTTGTGAAGTAGCGCTCAGTATTGTGACATTGTTGAAGTCAGAATGCAATGGTGCAAACTGTGTTAATTCAACACAGGAGACCAGAGTTTGGGCAAGTCAATATTAGTTTCTTTTAAACTTTATTTTAAAGTTTCAGTTTCCTAAACTCCTCTTCAGTAATAGGGGTTGCAGATCACAAAACACTGTATGAGTCATGTTTGGAAGGTACTGACGAAATACCTACAGCATTTTATCCTCTATATTTGAAAACTTGTTTCAGACCTCACTCTGTGCCTTTGCCTCTTTTGTTCTTTTGTTTCCCTTTTCATCACATGGAACACATTCCCCCACTTTAAAATAACTCACAAAACATATCTTTTTTTTGAAGGAAAGTGATTGAGACAGTGTTGTTTTCTCAGGGTGTAATAAGATTGACTCGGATGACACACCCGCTTCATCAGACTAATTGCCCTTTCTTGCGAACTGCGCCATGGAGGGGATTTGTAAAGAACCCACGGGACATCAAACACAAGCATCGTCTGCTCATCCCTATATCCCCTGTCTCTTATAACATCCCCTTCTTATAAAAACACTGGTCTGGCTTAATTGACTTGGCCCCATCCAGAGTAGCTCTTCCATATTACTGAAACCTAAGCTGCTTGTGAGTGTCATGAAGCAAGCCAGCGAGGCCCGGGGAGAGAAATATTCCGCGACAGCTCCTCTCCCCTGAGCCCTTATTGTTCTTCCAACAGCACCATTGGCTGAGAATGGAACATTTGGATGATTAAAGGGATTTGGTGGCGCGCTGTGTCATGTTCCTGTAATCTCTCAGATGATGGATTAGGGGTCTGCCCTGTCATACTCCCCTAATCTGGCCCAGATGACGTCTGAGTGCGAGTCCCAGTTGCCTTGACACCCACGCCGTCTTCCCAGAGGCCTCGGTTGCCTTGGAGGAGCAGCAGACGCAATTTGACCCAGTCAGCCGCAGATTCCTGAACACAATTGTATTGCATGAGCAGCTTATAGTCAGTGAATGCCTGGCACTTATCTCCCTGCATTCTTCAACTATAGCCATAATACAGCGATTGTTACATATTTTTCCTCTCATATTTGATCCATCTATCACTTTTCTTAGAGATCAGGGGGAAAAAAAGTGTGGTGGTAGAGATAGAGCGAGATAATTACTATTCAGAATATTTTTAAACCCCAGGGTGTGTCACACTTGCCGTCTGTCACAACGCATATTCTTACCTGACACCAATGATTTGCCTGGATTGTCTCTCTGGATTTTGAATATGATAAAGCGGAAAGATATTGAAATTAATAAGGTGAAATAGACAGATGTGAGCCTTGGCCTTTGCCTTTTAAGTGTCTGTCATCGCCTTTTGAAAGGCTTCGTAAGGAGCGAGAAAGAGAGTGAGAGGGAAATAGAAAAGGGACAGAGGGGATGAGGCAGGAGAATAGCTTTCCGCCACCGCCGCCCCTAACAATAGCCCTGTCATCTCCCTCCAAAGAGCAGATGCCCAGGTTCCCGGTGGCATCTCCAGAGAGAATGTCAGGGGAGAAATAAATCTCCCAGCCAATTTATGTGAGGAAGGTGAACTTTTTACTAGCTTTCCATGGTAGAGGCAAAGAGGGAAAATCACTGACAGCTCTGAGTGGAGATTTTCTTTCTTCTTTCCTAGTTGACATGGCATTTTTATTCATTGGACCTCCAGAATGCACTCTTGTGCAACGTGGGGGTGAAAGAGAGTCAAAAACAGTCCATGTGAAACTCCCCAGACAGCGGAATGGTATAAAGTGAGAAATGTTTCTTTTTACAAGAGTGCTTGAAACCCTGCCGATCAGTTGGCTCCTTTTTTTTTTTTTTGCGGCAAGATTCCATTATAGGGAAGCTGTAAATACTCATGCGAGGGGCTGAAAGAGCGCATTGCGTTTCCTATTTGCTGAACAAACGTGTGACCCCCGTACACCTTTTGTTTCCATTACACACATCTGCCATACATGTGGCATTTACCTCAAGCCGGCAAAGTAACAAGGACATCCAATGGCAAAATTAATGGTCTGTTGTTGTTGCTCTTAGTTCTAGAGCCATCATCTTACTCAATGTGATCCAGAAAAACTGTCAAATGTTAACATGAAGTCAATTGGTTTTGCGGTGAAACGCATATTTGTTTGCTGTAGGTCTAACTGCCTTATTCATGTCTGCACTCTAAAAACACGCCGTAACACGAGTGAAAAGTGATTGGGATTCAGCGCACGTGTAACACACTGATGTTTCATTTCATGCCAAACAAAGCAGTTAATACCCTTGAAAAGATGTGAGGACGGAACCAAGAATCCTGCACATGTAATTTATAGGACAAAATAAGAGAAGAAAAGGTTACAGAATTATAATATGAATTTACAAAACAGCGTCACCTCAGAAATGCCATGCAGTGAAGAACACCCACATCAAGCAAAACAACTATAATACAACTCACAGGGGTGATTTGAGCAATGTGAGCATTGTCATTGTAAGCATGTGTAGCAGGTATAATGTTTTCAATGTTCAACATCTTGGTTTAGCTTGTAAGCATGCTAACATTTGCTATGTAGCATTTAATGGAGTACGGCTGAGGCTGATGGGAATGGCATTACTTTTGCAGGTGTTTGTTTTTAAACCAAATAATTGGCCGAATCAGAATTTTGACCTGATGATGGCACTAAATGAAAAGTTAAGGCAATTATTTACCGACATTTCAATTGCAATTTCAATCCATTCTGAAAGGGACATGAATGTTTGTACTAAATGTTATGCCAATCCATTCAATAGTTATTGAAACATTTAATTCAAAATCACAAATGTTAAAGCAAACGTTAGGGGTAAATCATTGGGCTTCATCCTCTGTCTGCACAAACCTTCATGGCAATTCACAGTTGTTGAGATATTTTAGTCTGGACCAAAGTGGTCAACAGATCAACATTGCCATCCATAAAGATATGCTGCCAGCCAACGTATACTCATACAATGGTTCATAAGTTATTCCTCATTTTTTGTGCATTCTACTACGAATGTCCAGCAACATGTGTCAATTTCCGCTCGTTGCATACAGGATTTTGAAAATAAAATTCTGTCTTCACAGGCAACAACTTGGTTTAGATTTAGGTTGTGGTTTGCATAATTTATGTAAGTACGGAAGTTACGTGACAAGTAAGTCAACTTTGACTTCTGGTTTCACGCAGGACACAAACAGCGGTCTCCTGGTCTGTCTGTTCCACCCCGACGTCCTCCCTACACAGTTTGTCGCTACTTTCTGGTTCATAATTATGTGGATTACATATGGATTGATTTTGGGTGATATGCACAAATGAGTGTGTTACTTCGTAGATATAGCTGTGAACAGTTTATGAGAACAGCCTGCGCCAGCATGGTTAAAAAGAGAAGAAAAAAAGAGATTTAGCAGTTCTGAAGTTGATGTAGCACTCGCCACTCATAAACAAAGGATGCTGCAGATGCATTGAGTGAAAGGTTTGATTTCAAACACACGGATGGTTGTTCTCCGAAAAGCATATCAATGCCAATACTGGGTGTAATCCTTGATCTCGTCAGACTGTGGCTAACTTTCCTCAATTACTTGAGTGTCTGTAATTCAACATTTAGGCCTTTACATCATTTTTTAATAGTTTCTATCACAAAATAAAATGACCCCAGACAGATTTCATTTGAGGCAGTAAGTGTAATTTATTAATGTAAGTGTTATTAATTTCCAAGTTCCATCAATAAAAGTGAAACATGATGTAAAAGATGAGAGATGCCCTGGCAAGTAAGAAGAAATTGAGGTTTGTTGAAATCCCAAAGTTTTGCAAACTCTAACATCCTGCACACTTCTTATGAATGGGACCCATGTGTGTGTGTGTTCTGGTATTTTAGTGTGTGTCTCTGTGTTTCCTGTGGTGTAAGCCAGGCAGACAGCCTTGTAGTGTACCGGAGGGGTTCACACTACAGAGGTCAGCGACTATACTTTCACTTGTTCAGTGATGACGAGATTTTGCACTTAAGAGGGGAACTGTCAGGTCTCACCAGGCAGCGCGGTGAAGATATTCACAAGACACTACATGACTATGTAGATGTAGCGAGAACTGTTAATTCGGAAAAAAAAAAACTTGCTCATCTCCCTAGGTGATGACTCAGTGGCAGCCAAAGCTATACAAAAAGAATGCAGTGGGAGAAAAAAAGCTGTCGTGTCCAATTTCTTTACAGGAAATAGTGAATTATTTTTTTTTTTTCCTCAGGATTTCAATTAAATAGAATGTGATCCTCCTTGGCCTTATCGCACCAGAGAAATGTCAAGAATAATTCAGAAAAAAAAGCATGAATCCTTGTGACACATTCAGAGTTCAAGTGGAAAGCCGGTGCGGAGGAGGTCTTATTCACATCCATCCTGTTCCGTCTGTCCTGCTCGATGGAGCCTCCTGGCCCCGAGGGGGTCCGCCCGCTAGCGTGGCACACACTTGGTGCAGGGATCTGCAGTGCCGGCTGGTTGCCGGGCAGAGTTCAAATCTATTTCTGTTCTGTTGCGGCGCATTTTTCGGGGTGGCTCCTCCTCGGCAGGAATGTCAGCCATACCTATATTAGGGGTGCGCAGGATTGTAACAGAAGCTGCCAAGTCGCTACCAGAAAAAGTCCATTCTCTTTCTGCTTTAATGAGCCCGGCCCATAAACAGACACATCACCTGCACTGTCTCGGCACGAGGAAAGCTCATTAGTATGTGCATAAAAACACAAGGTGGCGGGGAGATGTACAAATGGTATGCCGTCCCTCCATCCAAGGTGGTGTTATTATGTGCATATCATTGCCTCCTCGGCCGATATATTCAATATATAGTATTAAAATGTATGCGAACCTACTTCTTATAACTCCTTTCACCTTATGAGACTGTCCTTGTGAAACTGGTTATAGGTTTTTGCTTTATCTGTTGAACATGATGGCAGCATATTTACAGTGAGCCAGAGGTTGTTTGGATGCCTTAATAGGGCTTATAGTGTATGCCTGGATGAGAGGCTTGCTCGCTCTCACTTTTCTCTTTCATATTTTCACAATGCTGCAACCGTGTAATTCACTGTCATTATCTATTGAACACTGGAGGAACATTATCGACCAAGAACATTAGACGTAGTGTGGCAAATTTTCTGCCTACTCCATGTGGAATTCTGGCTTTCCAACAAGTTCTTATAGCATAACCAAACAAGAAGTTGTTTACATTTGACCAATAGATTTGGTCAATTTTAGGCAACTAAAACTGCTTACTTAAGGTAAGTGAAAGACAGTGTTCATGGTGAAACCAGCCTTGACTGTTGGTGGGAAATGGGATGTGAAAAATGGTTGCTGGTGCTAAAAGTCAGACACAATGTGCAGGCGGGTATGCTTGGAGTCTGTGTTCCAGTTCATCCTAACGATGTTTGATAAGTTTGAGGTCGGGTCTCTGCATAGGCCGGTCAAGTTCATCTCCACTTTGTGCACATGGGAACTGTCATCAGTCAACTGTCAACTGAAACAGGAAAAGGGCCTTCCACCAAAAGTGTTGCCGCAAAGTTGAAAGCACACCGCGTTCATATGTATATAGTACTATATTTGATTTATGTCATCACTTTTTACCTTACAACTTGTCATTGCATCTTATCAGTGACTATGTTTACATGCACATTCATATTCCACTATTATCCCAAATATGACTATATTCCAAATTTGACATGGGTTATGTAAACAGCATATTCCCTTTGAATATTCTGAATTAGGCTTTATACTGAATGGAATATATTCCAATAAATACATGTGGGATATGCCAATATTATTTAGGTTTTAGGAGCATTCTTTGGAAATCAGAACATTCAGAATACAAATGTGTCTCAATTGGGGTTTTTAAGGCAGTTTGCAACACACGGCCTCTTGCCTGTTAACGACCAGCTCTGTGCGTTGTACACAAACCAACTAGCTGAAAGTTTGCAGAAATGCATGCCTATAAGATAAAAGCCCACATTTCTGGTCGGAAAGAGAAACACACCTTCTTTTAAACATTATGAAAGACTTGGATATCAACAGGTTTTTTGATATGTGCATATATCGCAACGCCGCCGACCTTTTCAAGAAGGTCTTTGAAAGAATGAAAGAGGGAGGCTGTGTTTGGACAAGTCCACCAACGGAATATACACGGCTGCACGTAAACAGGAATATTAGTGGAATATTAATTTTCATTCGCCATGTATTTAGCTTAGTAGGAATATTGTCTTTTTCGGAATAAGGGCTGAACATCTGTGCATGTAAACATAGTCAGTGGCTTTCTATCTTATGTCATTTTATCTCATTTAATCTTTTTCATGACTAGTGCTCTTATATGTGACTAGTGCTTCTATTGCTGAGCTGACCCATTCTCTTGTCAAAAACATGTCATTGTACCGCTGACCCTGTGCTTACTTACATATGACTAAAAGAACTGAGACGTGAACTGGAGCTTGAATACTGTCATTTTATGCTCTATCTTTAGAATTTCCCTTCATTTGAATTCAGGAACCTGACAAACAGCATTAAACCATTCACAAAAGTACGTAGATAGACATGTCCACATAATTTTGACCACATATAGTAGTGTACGTGTTTTGTCATTTGGGTAAACCAATCCTTTATTACGGGTCTATAACCCAGGCATATTCTCTCTCTTTGCTTTTTTTTTTTCTTCTGTGTTTGCACAATGCACAGAATTCACAGTCAATATCCATTGAGGAACATTATAGAGTAAGCACATTAGACGTAGAAAATTTGCTGTGTGCCGCATGTCCGGTTCTGCTTCCTTCAGCGCACTATTTTAATAACAGTATCATCTCCATGTCACATCCCACATTATAGTGCATTTGTCCTAATCCAAAGTGCATTGTTTGTTTGGCGGTGACACACAGGCCATGTTGGGACATTGTTAATGCTGTTGGAAGGCATTGCTGTATTTGTGTGCGCGTGATGTGTCCATTCGGGGATGAATGTCTATGTGATTTCCCATTGTGTTGCCTCTGCGCGCGTGTGTGTGTATATGTGTAAGTGTGCATGTCCACTGTGGGACCGAGCTCTCCTCTGGACATGCCAGGGGGCGGCTCGGGTGATAGGATACGCCGCCGCTGTCGGCCATCCTTCTGAGATAATGTCATAATGGGGGGGACAGCTGGCAGCTTCGTTTCCTGTCGGCGCAAATTTTCTACTACATCAATAATGAGTGCCACAGCCCAGCCATGAGCGCTACGGCTCAGTGGGCGCATGACTGTATTCTCATGTGTCCTCTCGTTCCCTCTCTTCTCCCTCTGTCTGTATTTCCTCCCTCTCTCGCTCCTTTTTTTACCTTCCCCAATTTATCTTTATTCCACCTCCTTCGCTCTTTTTTCCCCCCCTTACCGTATCCATTTATCAATCTTTTCCTCCTACACGAATCTGCTTGTCCTCATTTTTATTCATATTTCCAGATACCTTTACATGCTTAATGGAGCATAAAAGCAAGTGAGGTTTACTGTGTCTCAAAATATGGGCAGAGTTGTGCTATTAGAAGGAGACTGCTTAGGTATATTTTTAGTAAACATTGTAATATTTCGGGGCATATAGAATGAAGTTCCTATTAACCCATGATATGACCTATGTTTGCGTGCAGCTATCATCTTCCGCCATCATGCAAGTGGAAAACACAACCAAAATGGAGATCACTTATCACTAATTACTAAGGATACTTGAAAGCCATTAAGTAAATGATCCACTTTTGTTGGAATTTACATTATGTTGCTCTTGGTATGCGTGTCTAATCTGCAATGTTCTTGGTTTTGTATAATGATTTTGCTTGATATTCTAGCTCGTAAAATGTGTGCATCACAATAAAATACCAATAAAATCCCCCCCAGACAACATTTCAACCCTAGAACCCTCCAGCAAACACAAGGCTTTCTTTCCAGGAGACTTCTCGTGTCCCGTGCTTCACGTTAAAAATCAGCTGTTCGTTTGTGTCCCGTATTCACAACGTTCAGTTTCATTTTCACTACATAAACATAGTATTTTTAAGCCCAAACATGTTGTTTTTTCCTAAACCTGACTAAGTGGTTTTATTGCCTGAACCTAAGCAAGTGTTTTTTTGTTTACTTCACAACATTAGGCACGTGTTTACTGCGACTGGAAAGAGTGATGCCGAGGGATCTGACAAAGCGTCAGTATGTGATGAGTTGGGATGTGTTGGTCAGTTATTTTGAAGGAGACAGACACAGATGCAGCAGACACAGATGTCCTTATGCGCTCTGTCTATTTTTGCTTTTTTATAAAATATGTAAATTAACTGTAACTTTCCTAAAAATACTACTAATAATAGAAATAAAATTAGTTTTTTTATTTTTATTTTTCGTCAGATGACATTAATTACATAACTAATAATGTTTTGAGAGGAAATAAGTTAACATTTTACACTGAAACCAGAGGATCGCTGCACGGACCAAGTATGGACAGTGGACTGGTAGCTGGAGAGGTCCCAGTTCACCTCCTGGGCACTACCAATTTCCCCTTGAGCAAGGCACCACCCTCCCTAAAACATCTTCCTGTGCGCTGTATAGTAGCTGCCCACTGCTCCTAATATACTAGGATGGGGTAAAATGCAGTAGCGAAATTTCACTGTGTGCTGTGCTGTGCTATGTACAATATGTGACATTAAATTGGATTTATATTTACATTAGTTTATCCTTGGGGTCCCCAGGGACTCCAGTCGGTAGTCCTTGTATGTTAAATAGGTTGGTAGGGTGAGGGTTTATGTGCTCTATAACAGTAAACTAGAGTATTGCTCTCAAAATGTTTGCTACATAGCAAATGCAGACTTTGGAAGTGACAGGGAGGTAAAGGTGGGTGGGCCGGAGGGAGAGCGAAAGTGACGGCTGACATGTTAGAGCATTAGGGACCAATGGGTGGCATGACAGCGTGGCACTTAAATGTAGTTCAGGATTTCACGAAGACACATCAAAGCTCAGTGATATGTCACGGTAGCTGTCTTTCAAAGAGTAGGAACAAAAAGCAGCAGGAAGTCAGAGTGCGGTAACAGGGGAACTCCCTCAATCTCCACCTGGAAATAAACCGAAGCGTTCTATAGCATACTGTTGGTTCCGTTGGAGATTTTTTTTTTTACATACTGTTATTGAGCAAAGGGAGCCTTGTAAAGTAACATCACACAGTTTATTCATTCTTCAAGTTGTCAAGCAACAACATATGACCATCGCTGTTACAATGTCATCCTTAATCTTCCTCGGGCGAGAAAGAAATGATCTCTGTGTGACCTTTCAGCTTCCACCCCTGTGATTAAAACTGAACTCTGACACATGGAGACATGAACATGATAGCAGTCAGAGTTCCCATTATGCACCAATCAGCAGAGGAAAGCCTCCCTCACTTCAGACCTGAATTTTAATGTATTGCATGGAAATGCCGCACTCCAATGTAATGTCATTCGTAGACCGTCTAGTTGGTGCATCCACCTTTCATTTAAGCAGCATTGATGCACTGCTTTATCGAGAGACGTTGTAGCTTACTGTGTCTTTTATTTGAGCTTTACATATCCTGAATAACTTTGCAACTAAAGGAACACATCTTTAGATAATATCTTATGATCCGGAAAAGCATTATGTTGTCCATAGTCACAAATTAGTTCTATAGTAGGATGCATGCACATATGTCTTCCTTCTTGGAATGGTATGGCAGAGTCTGTCAGTCAGCCTCCACCACTTTGACCCAGACATATCTTAACAATCTTTGGATATAATGTAATAAAATGTTGTACAGGCATTCATGATCCCCAGAGGATGAACCCTCATGACTTTGGTGATGCCCTGACTTCTTCTCTAGCGCCACTAGCACTGTTCGTAGCTATACCTACGAAAAGTAATGCAGTGTATTTGTGTATATCTCATGAAATAAATGTGTGTAATTCACGTAATCGTGAACCAGGAAATATAAAGTGCCTAAACCTAACTAAGTAGTTTTGTTGCCCAATCCTAATCAAGTCGATCTTTTCCTAAGCCTAAGTAGTTTTATTGCCTAAACTTAAGGAAGTTGTTTCCTGTGAAGACGGAAGTTTATTTTTAAAATACTGTGTGCATGTAACAAGTATAAATTGCCACTTGTTGCTGGATATTCGGAGGAAAACAAACAAAGGAGGAATAACTTTTTTCTCAAGATATCATATGAACCATTGTATGAGAATATGTTGCCCACACATGTCTTTCTTCTTTCTATTAAATCAGTAGGCCTATTTTAGCCATGCATTTCTCTAGGTATGACAATCATTAGATATATTGTCATAACATTTTGCACAGACTTCCATGATCCCCAGAGGATGAACCCTCATGACTTTGGTGTTTCGACAATGGATCGCCATGAAATGTGTCTGTCATTGTTCCTGTTTTATTATTTTACTTGGAATTGGTAATACTCTTTGCAGAATCTGTGATTAATTCCTGTTGTATCGCTGTTTTGCATTCACATCTAGTCTTCAAATGTTTTAATCATTATGTCTCTGTAAAGCAAATTGTGACTTGGTTTTCAAAAAGCACTTTATTTAAATAAAGCTCATTATAATTACAGTTAGACGGTCCATTATCGCCACTTTGGTTTAGTTATACCAGGACTGAGTAATGACCTGGCAGAACCTGTTTTTTAAAGAAAGACAAAAAGAAAGACAAAGTAAAAAAAAAGAAATCACTCCTTCCAAATACAGCTGTGTCAGATGTAAATAGAACTAACATGCAGGCATGTATATTGCCCTTCTACTTTAATTAAGTTAACAATTGTTTGAACAACATAGGCCGTGAGTACAAGATCAAACTTTTGGTTTCAGCTTTCCATCGTGAACTTCCCAGCATTTGGCTGCTAGCTTTGCTGTTAGCTTTGCTGCTGTTGCAGATTGCAGGGGGACTTTGAAACTGTTAACGCAGAGTGCAGAGCAGAAGGAGAGGGAGCCCGCCAAAACCTGCTGGAACCAATGGTGGCATTATCTAGAGTCAAACATCTGGTGAGTTAGACTATTGTTAGGCTGCCAATATATTTGACTGCTTTTTTTTTTTTTTTTCTTTCATTGAATATCGGATACCGGGCAGTCATGAGGTCCACGGAGGTGTGTGCCTGGCCACAGCTAGAACATTGTGTGAAAACCTCCAGTAACATTTGATGGTTTTACACATTTTATTTACTTATATTGCTTTTTTGTAAATGTTTTTTTGTTGACAGTACATTTGTTGTGGCCAAGCTTCCACTAATCATTGAATATATATGACATTGGTCCTTTCTTACGTATTTCAGGAATCATTCAATTTAAGTACTGCCTAGTGACTTAAACACTGTAATGTAATTATTGTTTTTAATGTATAATGTATACTCATACAACAGTTTGTATGATATCTTACAAAGTTATTCCTCATTTTTCATGCGTTTTCATACGAGTGTCCAGCAACAAGTGTCAATTTATGCTCGTTACATGCTTAGTCTTATAGTCTCAGTCATAGTCTTTTCAAAATAAACTTCCGTCTTCACAAGAAATAACTTTGTTAGGTTTAGGCAACAAATCAACTTAGTTTAGGAAAAGATCATGGTTTGGGTTAATATAACTCCATAACTATCGGAACTCCGTTTATCTGCTGTATAGCATAAAGCTCTTCACTCATATAGCAATATTGGTTAGTATTCATTGTGTGTGTAACCATTTCAAATTTTGGGGGATATTCATGTTATTTGTAACATGGCTGTATGGAAATAAATAGTGTCATGGTTATATGTACAGTATACAGTGTACATGAACAAAACATGGAGAGCACCTGAGTATATATTTATAAATTATATCATAAACATTGTATTTTAGTATAGTTTCATCAAATTTACAGTCCCAGTTATAGTAAGGAGTAGTAAAATATATTCAGTTTCATCATTGTCTATGGGATTGTTGTTATATTGGTGAAATTCCCTTTGAAATTAAGATTTTATGCTAGGTGAGGATATATATATATATTTTTTTAATTGCTTCTCCATTGTAATTTTGTTATATTCCTTAGATTCTCACCTTTCAAAGGAGGCCATATATATGTATCTAAGTCTTATGGTTGAGAAACTATTTCTGATTCATTTTGGTATGTTATTTTAGGCATTTTTTTTCCGAGGGCTAGGCCTTATCAGGTTAAGTACGGAAGTTACATGAAGTCAATGTTTGGGTTAAAATAACTACAGAAGTGGAGTAACTTAAAAACGGAAGTTACAGGACAAATTAATCAACGCTGACTTCTGGTTTCACATGTTTGTCGCTCTTTATAATTCCTGGTTCACAATTACGTTGATTACATACAAATTGATTTTGTGGGATGTAGACAAATTACAGTGCATTACTTTGTGTAGGTATAACTACAAACGGTGTGTGAAAATAGTCTGATGTTTTGTCGGAAACCTAGAATTCATGACATTTTATTGCATGGCTAAATTTAATTCTCAGTGTAGTGCATTTGTTTTGGTTTGGAGCATCACTACATAACAAAAAAAACAAACACTAAAACTAACAGATAGTTGTAGTATGAAGTTTGCTGGTTATCCCTGTACCTCTTATTCAGTAACAAGTCATAAGAAACATTGTTTCATTGTGATCAAACAGCGACACAATTTGTTCCAAGTCCCTTTGATTTAAAAGCCCTGCTGCTGAATGCAGTAGTTCTCATCCGAACAGCCTCTCTGAGCAAAACACAAAGCCAAATCATTCTGCTAATATGAAGACCCGATGCCTCATATTAAATTCAGCAAACCCTAGCTGTAGAAGCACGCCGCAGAGAAATTTGAGCATTTACACGACTTGCTATGCATAAACAGTGTAATAATGACAGCTACTCCAGGGTGCCACATTCTGTGATTTCAAACAGCATTTCACAGCCACAAATGAGACAAATGGGTGCAGTAAAATGGCAGTGAAAATCGTCTTAACAATGTTGCATATTTTCCTCGAGACGCTCGACATGAACAGGTTGTTTTTTTAAATTGTATTTGGCAAGAATACGCCAGCCTCACTGCCAGTAAAGTAAATTCCAAAAAAAAGGTAATAAGTGGTTATTGATGGGTTTATGTTGGGTTGGCATGGGTGACACTGTGGTGATTTCTACAGGTTCGAAAAACATTGTTCCTAAATATACCGAGCTTTAATTGAGCTGACTTTGCATCAGACACTCGCAAGAACTTTTTGATGCGTGTCTGGAGAAATCGCCATGGAAACGGTCGCCTTAATGCCCAGGACCTGACCACGCAATCGGACCACTTAGCAAGCAAGTCAGAGGAAGGTGATTCTTGGCTCCCTCTCTCCTCCCTGTAATTCAGTTACCGCAAGGACTGCCATTTAGCTCGGGCAGACTGACAGGGCTTTAAAAGTAAGGAAAAAACTGCAATTACCCCAGGAGAAATGCAATAAAAAGGCAAGAGCCATCAGGCAGCTTTCATGTCTACTCCGACACACAAGAAGCGAAGGAATGGCTCCGTGTTACACATCACTGAAGCTGAAGAAAGTGGGGCTTTTTTTGTTCTCCGTATAGCACAATGTGCTGCATTTTTGAGGCTATTAGATGTGATAAGACTCTTGTAACATCACCGGTAGACTGCATGTCATGTACATCGGTGTTCTACACATCAAATAGAGCCAGTATCTGGTATTTGATAAGGAGCTGATTCAAATACAGAGATATGTCTACCCGTAGGCAGGCTCTGACACATCCTGTCCAGTTGATGATATTTTCTGTAGCAGATTTGTCTTTGGAGCTTTCACATCACAGGCTGGACCTTTCTAGCTCCTTACTGTATATCTGTGTTTCACTTCAATCTGTATTTCATATCAGTGTTTAATCCATGATGGAAAGCTACCGCTGCAAGATATTCTTGGCACCCGACTAACGCATTTTGTGTAAAAGAAAGTAAAACTAGAACATAAAACAAAATCATACACATCCTGTTCAAATCAGCAGAACTTACTCTTTATGGTGTTAGATGTGTTTGATGTCTAATGAGGACAAAACGCAGGTAAATCAACTTTATATTCATACAAAAAAGGCACTCTTTATTATGTCAGACCTTGCCTAATAGTCACATCAGGTTTATGTTGTTGTACATACTGCACAGGAGCTGGTAGTGGCTAATGCAGCATGACTTTTCCATGCCGCATGGGTGGAAATATAATGCCAGGAACTCAAAACAGATTAATCTCAAATGGAAAAAAGAAAAAAGAATGGTAATAGGAATGATAAAATCCATGATTTATTCATGCATTGATTAATTTTTTTTGTGTTGTTTTCTAATAACAATAGATTTTTTTGCTCAAAGGTTCGAGCATGTCTTATTAACAGTGTTTTTATATGTCTGGAATATGCAATCCAAATCATTAGGGTTGTAAATCACCAGTTTCATCACAATATTAGAGTATATTGATTATTAACAGCCACCTTAAGTGAGCCTGAACTGAAATTGTATAAAATATATGAATTAACCAATAATTTCTGAAATACAGTAATTGCAGAAATTAAAACTCAACTCATTGTTATGACATTGAAAGTTATTATTATGTCCCCTTTTATTATGACACGTTTTATTTCATTTTTCCTGACAGAGGTGTTGTCACGAGCCCTTCACCGAAGCTTTAACAACTGCTACCAGATGCAGCAAAATGTCAAAGTAATTCCGAATCAATTAACATGTTTTCTTGTTTGTTTATTTGTTTTTTTCACATGTAGTGACTATGCCATAAGCCTGTTAATAAAAGGAGTGAAGACTGAGGGAAAAAAAAATATGATTATCATAATTATCCAGCATTTTAGTCAGACTTCCACAAGTACCCATACAGACACAAGCTGTTGTGTAATTACCCAAACAAAGAGATTTACTGTCTTAACTTGCTCTAGAATAGAAACTAGGACAGAAACAAGAACGAGCATGAAACTAAAACCAAATTATCCCCAAATCACCTCATGCTGCTGCAATAACACAAAAAGTAATAGACAAATTGAAGATTTTGTTTTCATTGTTCGAGTTAACGAACTGTTCTGACAAGGGCATCCAAATACACTCCATTAAAAGTCTGATGAGATCTCAATCGGGTATTTGGCGAGGTATTAGCATTCTAGCCCAGTATGATCGTGCCCTGACACAGTTCTGGCTGTATTAATGAATTTCTGTATTTCTCCATAAACATGAGAATTTGTATGTGATGATATTGCAGAAAGATAACTGACTCTACCAAGAACAAGAGAGTTCCCTAAGGTCTTCATTCGCTAGCTCCAAATTTCTGTCACCTCTCACCATCCATGGTCCATTATGAATGCTGTTCCCACGGAGTGTGTGAGAATGTGGTGGATGTTTGATTTAGTAGTCAGGGCAGGGCATGCCAGTTATTCTACATCTGTCAGCTTTAAATTTTGTTGAAGTACATACAAATTGAGCTTGCCTGTGTTACGCTTGGTGTGTTTATTTGGGGGTTCTGCCAATCATTGAAATGTAATTTTGAGTAGAAATAAAAGAAACCGTTATGGGTTTAGGTCAAAAGAGGAACTGTAAAATGGACCAGAAAAGACAAGGCACAATATATGAATATATAGCATTTGAAGCTTGGTAATGTAAAAGACTGAATAATGTGTTCAGCCTGGCCGAGTGAGCGATTGATTGCCAAATTTGCAGAGACAGCAAAAAACGGTCAGTATAGCGCCACTGGCAAAGCTGACTGCCACTATCAGCCAGAAGGACTCTGGAGTGCTAGTTTGGACTCTTGACTTGGCCGGGAGCATTGTGGTGAAATTCCTGCAAGCTGCAGCTAAACTTTTTTATTGTTTTTAAGCACAAAAGATATTTTCTTGACACCTACCAAAGAGTGTTTTCTTGAGTCACTATTATGTCAGATGTTTCTTAACAATATGTCTGTTGTGTCTGCAGTCTGCCAGCTCATTAGTCAGCTAGTCACCGGAAGACAGGCCCTGCCAGGCTTGTCTCGACGTTTCTTTGAGCTGAGAAAATTAAATCATGACAACGATTTACCTCCAAATGAAACACTAGTAGCACAGAGAGTGCAGGGGTAGAGGTGTTGCTTAGTTGAATATGTCTAGTCTAGTCTGCCTGACTCATTAATCCATTATCTGACTGAGGTTTGTGATAGTTAACATCTATGGCCCCAACCATGGCTCTGAAATAACAGTAGCCTTCTGTGCTGGGTATGGATAAATCCATGGCGCTGTCCGTGGTGCTGAAGTAGCAGATGGATTGCAACTTTTTCTCTGAGTCCCTCCCTTCTGTCACTTTCGTTTTGGATGATAATATACAGTAGCTGATATAGATTTGTTAAAAAATAACAAATTGCCTGCTGCCTTTACAATAGAAAATAGTAAATTGAAAAAAAAATTGTATTGCAACAACAAAATATTAAATGTCAGGAAAAGTATTGATTAAAGAGGACCTATTATGCTTATTTTCAGGTGCATTTTTGTATTTTGGGTTTCTACTAAAATATGTTTGTGTGCTTTAATGTTCAAAAAACATTGTACTTTTTTCATACCGGCTGTGCTGAGGCACCTCTTTTCTCCCTCTGTCTGAAATGCTCTGTTTGAGCTCCTGCCCCATCCCCTCCGAAAAGCCTAGTCTGAATTAAAACTATATAACGCACTAAAGGAAAGGGAAAAAAGCACAAAAGCACAATAGGTCCCCTTTAAGATCAACTCCTTGCCTTGTTACGAACCTAACTAACTTACATTACTGTCCAGTGTCTGTAACTTACATCCTGCAGCTGCTTCACAGTAAGGAAGTTCCCTCCATTAAGGTTGCACTGTGAAGCAGCAACAGGGAGTTTGATTTTGCATGAACAGACCACTGTCACTGCAAAAGATCAGCCACCAGCAAGACTTTGTTTATGAGCATTATCTTTAAGATTATTTATGTTTCAGCCATCAATAAATTAGTTAAGGAAATGACAAAAAAAAAAAAAATGTTTGATTCCTATAATAGGTTCATTTTATTTATCTCTAACAATCAGATCGAATCATCTCTGGGTCATTTGCTCTACCCGAGCTTAGCAAGAGAAAGGACTAGATGACGGAGGGATGTACAGATGAGGGAAAGTGAAAAAAAAACGAGGTAAGATAACAATTCATAGGCAAAGGAGTGAGACAGTGACAGGGAGCCCGACAGTGCATGGAAACACAGCGCTGTAGGCTTGGACTGACTCCTGTTCAAAGTGCAGCAGACTGGTGCATTTTGCTGTTAAAAAATTC
Source organism: Sebastes fasciatus (assembly GCF_043250625.1). Classification (NCBI taxonomy): domain Eukaryota; kingdom Metazoa; phylum Chordata; class Actinopteri; order Perciformes; family Sebastidae; genus Sebastes; species Sebastes fasciatus. Next base: position 12,166,594 of record NC_133813.1, read on the forward strand.
TGTCAGGTTTTGGATCCCCCTGCCCCTGGACCACCCTATTCTAGTTGTGTAACCTCATATGTTAACAGAAGTGCTTTGAAATCCTGCGGTGCCCCTGCCCAAAACTCCTCAGGTGGTACAAGAGTCATTTTATGGTTTGGAACTGAGAGTGTTACCGTAATATTAAAAAGTTATACAGGTCCAAGAGGGCGATCACTCAAACTGAGTTTCGATAGTAGATCTTTCATTCCCTGACAACAGGGGAGCGATATTTTTTATTCCAATTGACACTTTGTTCATATTGTACATCGGTTTGACACTCATCCATCCATTCATCTATCAAACACACTCATATGTCATCTAGTCATGGAGTTGTAGGAGCCTGTCCAAGCATGCATTGGGTGAAAGGCAGAGAATGAATGAATGAATGAATCATATTTTTACAAAAAACTTGCTGTAAATCCGCAAAGTGTTATTCACTTTTAACTCAAAACATGTATATTTTTGGCATTTATTTGCATTGGGTTCTATTGTTCAATACATTTTTAGTCCAATGTTGTGTATTTTATTTGGTGTAACTTGTTAAAATTATGCACAATGTGTATTGCTTATTGTTGCATTCAAATATCAGTTCACTAAAATTTTTATATTGCTGAAAATGTGATAAAAATAGCACAAGTGTGATTGTTTGCTTTCGTGAGCCAGTAGCTTCCTGTAAATGTGTATATGTGTTTGTGTATGAGCATGACAAATGCCATTACTCACAGTGCTTGTCTCTGTACAGTATGTGCGTATGCAGGTTTGTGTTCATGGATGGTGCCATCTGTAAGACAGACAGTGGGTGGGAGGATGGTGAGGGGGCGCCGGTAGGGGTGCTGCGATAATTTTACTAAAGGCAATTTGAATACTGTTGCTCCATTACAATAGCAATCACCAAGAGCCACCTGATGAAATATTTATCAGGGATTTGAGGATTCAGGCGGTTTTAATTACCATTTGCTAAACAGGCATCTCAGAAGGTTTACTATGGTGCCATCAGTCCTGTCATTCATTGTTTGCTACTGCTCACAGTGACATGTTTGGCTCTGTGTGCGTTACAAGAGGAGGAACATGTTAAACTTACACAGGAAACGTATCGGTGTTTGTTCTCACAAGTCTGACTCCTTAGCCAAAAGCTTGGTTTTCCTTAACATATAGTAGCCTATAATATGACATGGTACCTAAGTCTAGTCCAGGGGCTGGTTTCACAAAGACTTTGACAATGACTTTCATCAAACTAATAGTCAGACTTCAGATAGACATCTAAATCCATCTGTTGCACAAAGGCTATAGTTCTTGACTATTTTAAAGGTGCTCAATACAGAATTCAGAGCTATTGTCTCTATACGGCTCTCAACATGGCGACAGCTGAGCCGGCATTCTCTGCTCAGGTAGCCATTACTCCACTATATCTTTACGCAGCAAATAGTTTCTAACATTTGCATCATGGCCATATAAACGCATTGAGACAATGAACGGGACATATAAACTAATTTGCACACCAATATTCACTCACATGAACTTATAATCACTTACAATCACACTAAGGCGCATAGGCTCACAGTATTCCTCATATCATATGTGTAAAGTATCAGCAATGAAAGCGAAAAAAATCACACTATTTGTCTAACTATAACAGTGGTGTGTCGTGTATGCATTTTAAGTATATGTAATTAGGCTATACCGAATAGTTCGACGCTTCATTCACAACGTCGAGATTTGAGTTGTTATTATTAATAACTTACAGAAGCATTGCGTGCAGTCCACCTTCTCTTTCTCTCTCACAGCGAGTAACGCGGCACTCCGTCTACTCTCTGTAATTGTCTCAGACTTCAGTCCAAAAGTCAAAATGTATTGAACAAAGATAGATGTAACCATTTCAAAAATTCCAAACATGTTTTTATCTAACGAAATATTCTGCTTCAATCCATATTTATTGGTGTTTAGCCTTTCAAAAACGTTTCGCTCCGGTGCTTTTGCTTCGCCATGGACTATTACTGCGTCGGGTGGCTCAGAATTATGAATTCAGCACCTTTAAGTAGGACTCATTTGCTATGAAAATTTTATTGAGAACTAAGAAAAAAAACATTGTCAAACCGCTCAGCTCCGTTCACTCTAGCAGAAAATGTTTGCCTTCTGGAAGAATGCATTAATTACAGGGACATTTTACTGTGAAAAATCCACTAAGAGAGTACTAATACAAAAAAAAGAAAAGAAAAAGAAAAATTCCATCATCATATGCAGACCTGTAGCAGAGCTGAGTTGCTGTGGCTTCTTATGTGGCAGGGCTCATTACTTATGCTAACTCGTCAGTCAGGTTCAGGTTAGTTTCTTTCGGCAAATGAAAATGACTGACGATGTCCTCACTGCTGTACACTTCCAACAGGTTACTGCGCTCTCTAAAAACTCAAATCAGTCTTTAATTATGTGAAACTGTTAGGCTGAACATTAAATGCCTGTATAAAAGCTCTTTGTGAAAGAATCCCCAGCTTGGTAATATAACTTTGTCTCCAAGGACTTTAAAATCTTGACCATCTGACACCATTCATCCTTAGACCCTTAAATTCAGATAAAGAAAACAACTCCACAAAAGGAACTTGAAGAATAGCAGCACAGTAGGGATCCTTCTTCCATCACAGACAGAAAGACAGCGTGTCTCACAGAGAATGAGTAGAAATCACAGTTGTAGGTATAACAGTGTACAGAGACATAATAACAACACACAACCAAGGACTTCAAGATAGAAATGCGCAAGGTACTAGAAATACAGAATGAGAATTAGTACAATATACAGCCACAAACTGCAAGATGGCAACACTACAAAAAGTAAGACTACTGTGGGTAATGTTGGAGAACAACTGAAGGGTATGATAAAAAGGTGTTGGTAAATGATTGATGGCATGCAATCCTATTCACTTTATTCAGGTGATCGTGTAATACAGTAAAATGAAAACCAATTCATAAGTCCTATAGATGAATAGGATGCAGATGCATGTCTCGGCTGGGAAATAAAACGTATTGTATCAAAGTAAATGGAGATAGATGAAACAGGCACCAGACTGCACTACTTGTCAAACAATGGCGAGGTGATCAAAGAGGTTATTTTTTGCCCCAAATTCCCTGACTTCCCCAGCGCTGTGGAGTTTAGTCTCATTTGCACAACCTCTAATTGAAATTCAGACTAGATATGTTCTAGCCTCAAAGGAACCGTCTGGTCAAGGTTTCTCATTGGAAAGGTTCTATCTTGAGGGATTTGCTCCGCCACGGGTGTATGCAAAACTGTCCCCTCAGGGATTGCCTGTAGCGACCCTGTGGATTCTCCCGCGATTGCTTAAGCCCTATGGCTAATTACCTTTTTCAGATGAAAACATACGCCTCCTCATTAATTCAACACTCCACAATCTATCATAATTACTGCCAAATAAGTTGTTGTTATCGCTTTAATTTAAATTAGTGGCTGTGATTCTGCCTCAGAAGAAGTTTCATGCACGTGTGTGCATGTAGTGAAGTAGAAGGAATGGGTAAAAACACATCAAATGTAACCTTTTACTAGTTACTATTATGTTCAGTGTGTGCGTGTGTGTGATACTACCTAGTAGACTGTCAGTGAAGGACAAAGTTACCTTTTCTACATACTGACAGACTTAAATTATATCCACATAAAGCAGCCACATACCAACGTGTCCTCATACAACAGTTCGTCAACCCGGTCTCACGGGAAGGCGTATAAATACCACGACATTACACAGACATTCCCTGTGTCATGAATATGAATTTTAGCCTTATTGTGTGTCATTTGTACGTTACACAAACGTCCGCAATTAGGTTAAGTCAAGAAAACCACTTAGTTAGGTTAAGGGAAAATGTAATGGTTGGGCTTAAAAAAAGTAATTTAATTAAGTACAACATGTACGGAAATAACTTAACACAACTACAGAAAACATGTGACAGACATCAATAAAAAAACGTGACAAACATTACACCGGTCAACAACGGTCTCAAACGCGGGTCTCCTGGTTAAAAGTCCAGTGTTTATTGGGCCCAACCACCTCCCCACCTGTCGACCATAACCGGTCTTTCTCGCTTTTTACACTACGTCACTAACTCTTACCGTAGCATTTATATGCATTTACATTGCAGTCAGTACAGGATACATGGCAAATAACTGCCATGCGTCAATTGAGAAAGGCGTACTTATTGCACGCTAACAGCTTGCACATTATCGTGGTATTTATACGCCTTTTTTGTGCAAATAGGCTGGGTTCGTACGATATCTTACGAAAAGTTATTCCTCATTTTTTGTGTGTTTTCCTACGAATGTCCAGCATCATGTTCATCAATTTCCGTGCCAGTCTTTTCAAAATAAACTTCTGTCTTATCAGGAAACAACTTGGTTAGATTCAGGCAAAAAAAAAAGTTAGGGAAAAGATCATGGTTTGGGTTGAAATAACACTAGAAGTGACGTAACTTAAGTAAGGAAGATACGTAACAAATAAATCAAAATTGACTTCTGGTTTCACATGGAATATGAACACTGGTGTCCTGGATGAAAGTCTGGTGGTTTTTGACCTACCCATCAACCCTGACATCCTCCCTACGCGGCGTATGAAGATCTTTATACTTCCTGGTTCATGATTACGTGGATTACATACAAACTCATTATGTGGGATATATACAAATTATTGTATATTAATGTTTTTAGATATAGCTACAAACTGTGTATGAGAACAGCCTGCACATGCTATCATTACAAACATCCCTTCTCTAATCAGTATGCAGCAGCTACTGACAGTCTAATCAGAAGCCTTTCAATCATCTCACAAGTATAATATGCCTTACACCACTTTATTGCATCCGCAACCATTTGTTAAAATAAGTGATTTAATGCCATGTTTTTTCTGTAAATTGTGGATCACAACTATATGTTTTATATAACACAACAGTATGGGAACATATATGTAATGTATCTCCCTATACCTCTTCATCTCCCCTCCTTTGCTTTCCATCTTCCTCTCCAATCAAATAAGCTGCCTACCACTCAATCACTGTTGCTGCCTCACTGCTGTGTGCCAGAGACCAATGAGTGGGTGAGAAGCAGCACTTTGCCAAGCAATAATTAAAACAAATGGGCATTTCACACATTTAATTCAGACACAGAATGTGTCGATTTGAGGAGCTGAAGCTGTAAAAAAAAAAGTTAGGGTAAAAAAAAAAAACGTTCCTGACCTTGTCTCAACATTTAAAACAGTCAAACAGGGTTACAAATCTGTGGAGAGCCAAGAGAGGGAGGGAGAAAATGATTAACCGTGAAGGCCACATGCTGCGTCGAGACGCTCTGCGTTGTTTGTTTGCATCAGTGGATATCTAGCTTTGTTAAAAGGCCATCTGTGTCCGAACGCTGTTGAGGCGCTGCGTGGTGAGTCAGGATGGGAAGCAGATAGGGAGAAGGTCTGCATATCAGTTCTGGCTTCCGCCCAAGCTCCCTTTGACATGTCTTATTAGTCAGGTCTTTAAAAGCCCCGGCCTGCCTTCCCAGGCACACTCCCGCCCAATATCCCTGATTAAAGTGCGACTGACGCTCCAAGTGTAGAGCCAAGTTAGCCACACAGCGTTTATGTTGGGTCATGCTCATTACTCAGACACACTGCCAGCGCCGCCGCCACTGGAAGCAGCACGTAACGCAAAAGACATCGCCAGCCAAGAGATTTGGGAACTTTGAATTCAACGCGGGACAGCAGAAATAAAACTGCAAATTGTTCTCCTTTGACACAACCCGTCATTCTGCCTTCTTAATATGCGTTTGGGCACTCGGCAATGGCTGCAGGAGATTTATTGAATGAGTGGAGCTGGAGGCAATTGAAATTTGTTTGTTCAGCGTGCCCTGACTTTGATCATTTGCATGTATATAGATGACATAAAAATAAAAGGACGTAGATGGTTTTAGCTGCACAAGGTGCCTGCTCTTGGACTAAATTATATTACACCACCCAGATTTAATGTCAGTGATGGCAACTAATGAATAGAAATAAAAATTAGGGCTGTCAATCAATTAAAATATTCAATCGCATGATTGTCCATAGTTGATCGCAAATGAATCGCAAATTTGCTTGCTTTATGCAAATGTATGCTTATATTAATTATTGGAAGTCAATTAACAACACAAAACAATGACAGATATTGTCCAGAAACTTTCACAGGTACTGCATTTAGCATAAAATGCTCAACTCATAACATGGCAAACATGTTGGCAACAACAGCTCTTAGTGTGTCAGTGTGCTGACTTGACTATGACTTGCCTAAAACTGCATGGGATTATCATAAAGTGGGCATGTCTGTAAAGGGGAGACTCGTGGGTACCCATAGAACCCATTTTCATTCACATATCTTGAGGTCAGAGATCAAGGAACCCCTTTGAAAATGGCCGATGCCAGTTTTTCCTCGCCAAAGTTTAGGGTTAGTTTTGAGCGTTATTTTGCCTCATCGCTACAAGCTACTATGATATGCTTGGTACCAATGGATTCCTTAGGTTTTATAGTTTCATATAATGCCAATATCTTTACGCATTTGTGTTAATGCATTTTTATCACGTTAACTTTGACAGCCCAATCCCTTCTGATCATCATTCTCAATATTGCTAAAACGAAGGGCGTAGGATGGATTCTGTTTTCTTTTGTTTTTTATTAAAACATGCAGAGAAGGTGACTGACTGCTTTTCCCTAAGTAGTGCCTGCAGGTATTAACACCCAGGGCAGTAAGTATGTAGCCTGAAGGGTAGATCCAGGGCAACAAAATACAAAAAGATCACTTGCTGCTGCTCGTTATGGGGATTGCATTGTGAGTACTCATTTAGTTGAGTAGTTGGTAGACAGATTAATCTAAAATAATGATAATCAGTTGGTCACCATTTGGCGCCGAAAAATTCGGAACATTTCCTGGTTCCAGCTTCTCAAATGTGCAAATTTTCTGTTTTTTTCTGTTTTATATAATTGTTAATGGAATATATTTGGTTTTGAGCTAATGGCTGTGCAAAACAAGTTATTTTGTTCACAGTGTTATTTTTCACAGTTTCCTGACATTTTATAAAGTGAATGAATAACCAAGAAAAATTCATTATAATAATCATTAGTTGCAACCCTGATCTCTACTGACAGATGTGAGTCAACATGAGACACTGAAACCGTAGAAGCATATACTGTAACCCGCAAGCTTTCTGTCTCATTCCCATATTCCCTAGATTCTCAGTCCCCGCCTTCATTAGTTGTGGTAATTCCGTGTTGTGTTGTGCCGGACGTGTGTATGTGTGTATATGTGTGTGTGTGTGTGTGTGTGTGTGTGTGCGTGTGTGTGTGCGTGTGTGTGTGTGTGTGTGTGAAAGCAAACCGGGCTGAGGAACGTGTTGAGCATTGAGTAACATTTCATGGCCCATTTGCTGTGGTCTGCGGAAGCTCCTTTACTGTACGTACCGTAGAGTGGGAGGAGGTTGTGATGAGCCGACGGTGGGCACTCATCAGTGCGTGAAGGGGGCCTCAATCCGGCTCTCTCATTCTCTGTCTTTTCCCCAGCTTTTCTCTCTCACTTTAAACCTGCTTCCTGAGCGAAGTTGTGTACATATTTATTAGTGTGCCTATCTATCGGTGTGTCTGTGTGTGTGTGTGTGTGTGTTGTGCCGGAGACCTGTAATCAAGAGTCACGGCACATAAAGGGACCTCCAGTCATTAAGGAATTAGTGGGAGGCTAACGGCTTGTTTAGAGAATCAATTAGTTTAAAATGTGGACATGTGGGCTCATTTTCACACACAGCTCTGCGAGGCAGTGTCAAGGTTGTACATTCTGCCTCTGAAGTTAACTGACCCTTTATGGCTCTACGACTAGTACAGTCCTGGGAGGCCTCTTTAATCCAATGGATGTTGGTCTTAAAAACACAGTAAAGCAGCAGTTAGAGCATCTTTAGCTTTCTGTAGTGCGATCTGTTTCTGGGTGAAATGGAATATGTGGGCAGAGTACAATTGTAGGAAAGATTTGAGTGCCTGTTTCGATCGCATGGAATTAATTAATGAGGGCGGTGTCTCCGGAGATCCACGATGATTCCTCTATTTAGTTGTATAGGACTGTTTCTGTTGTTGTATCAGGACCTGGAAGTGGAGGAAGAATCAATCCACTTCGACCACAACAACAGCACTTTTGGAAAACGTGACGTACACAAAACGAAACATACACGCACTTACACATGCAGGTGGGGGAAGTCTTCCTCTCGGGATGCGCTGTCTGAAAACAAACCGATGGTGTTTAGCTTCACACCCCCTCAGACACGTCCATGCACACCGCTCTACTGAAAAACCTGACTGGTGGGCTCCGTGTCATTGATGCCCGCCTAGCAACATCTGTGCTGACTACCCCCGCATGCTAGAGCAGCATACATTTGGAAGATGACACTCTCGCACACACACCCCCGCAACCGCATGCACACGGTGTCACGCTTGCATGCACACACAGAGCGTAAGTTTGCAGAGGACATGTGATTTAATCGTTGCAATTATTGGAGAGTTTTTAGAGTGAATTTATAGGTTTATGATTTGACACGTTCATGCGAGAGACATTTCTAAACATATTTACACACCTTGCATATATGCTGTTAACATATGGCATCTTGTAAGCTTTAGGTGTCTAGGATGTTTGATCATTCCTGCTGCCTGCCTGTTATAACCCAGGTACTGAACAAAGCTGTATTCTTATATCCCTTTATTCACATTCTAATGGTTTCATGTATTCAGTTTTGTACCTAACATGTCTAAATGTTGGAAGTATCAGTTGAGTATGTTGGAGCTTAATTGGCTTTATTCTTGATTATGTCCTACAGGTTGCAAAATTACTTAATTCTCTACTTCTACTACTACTACTATGATACACCACCTCCACCACTACTACTACTACTTCTACCACCACTACAGGTACAGGCTGTTCTCATACACTGTTCGTAGCTACAATATACTTACTTATCGTGAACCCGGAAGTACAAACAGCAGCGAACGCCGCGTAGGGAGGAGGTCGGAGTGAATGGGTGGGTCTAAAAATACCAGGCTTTGAACCAGGAGAGTGGCGTTCGTGTCCCGTGTGTAACCAGAAGTCGACATTGATTTATTCGTCACATAACTAACATACTTAAAATAACTATGGAAGTGGCGTTACTTAAGCTAAACTAAGATCTTTTTCTAAACCTAACTAAGTAGTTTTTGTCACGGATCATCCGGACTAAAGTCGTGCCACTTCCAGTGTGGCGTAACCACTTCCGGTGTGGCGCAACTTAACCGCAATCTTTTCTTAAACCTAACTAAGCAGTTTCCTGTGAAGATGGTAGTTTTTTTTTAAAAGACTGGAGCGGAAGCTGACGCTGGACATTTGTAGGAAAACATATCTCCGTATCCCCATACATATTTTACTTATTTTAAGCCCAACCATGAGTTTTTCCTAAACCTAACTAAGTGGTTTTGTTACCTAAACCTACACAACTGAGGCCGTTACCATAGTTTTGTACAAATGACACTCAAAAAGGCTAAAATGCATTTTCATGGCACATGGAATGTCCTTGAAATGTTAGGCTATTTATATGACTTCCCATGAGATCAGGTACCACTACTACCATTGCCACTGCTACTACTACTACTACTACTACTCCTACTACTATCACAACTACTCCTACCACCACCACCACCAACACCGCCATCGTTACCTATACTACTACTAACTACTAGGTTAAAATTGTATTATGTTTCCTATTATAATAATTTGTAATATTTATAATCGGTACCATTACTTTCTGATCACACGTTGAATTTATAGTTATCATATGGGAATTTTTTTACCAATTGCGATTATTGTATTTCATTAAGCAATATGCAAGTAAAAGTGAAGAAGACGAGACAACAATGGCAAAGAGAATGATGTTGTAGTGGGTGGCAAAAGTATAGAAGACACAACACCCAGAGCTCTGTGGGAGCAGAGATTTATCCTCAGTGGCAATAAGTGCTTTGTAGAACAACACAGCACTGAGGGACATGGTTATACTGAAACAGATTCAACAGCATAAACACTGGACCTTTACATCAAATATGCATCACAGTCTGCTTTAAATATAGATGGACCGAAATGAATCATGGTAATATATCTCTAGACTTCTACAATGACGACTAAAGAGATGAGAACTAGGCAAAGAAAACAGTAATTAGACAGTTATTTCCAGTAGCACGGTCATGGTTCGTTTCAATAACTCCTACACAGCCTACGCATTGTTTTATATGTAATAACACAATATTGATGAACATATATACATGCTGAAACAATGTTGCAGAAGAATAGCGGTCAATAACAACAATAATATTTAACAATGTATATAAAAAGGAAGTTAATTTTTATGGGGAATACTGTGTGATATCCACAGAGGCAAACAAAAAAGAACTCAAAGTGATTCAATCACTAGTAATTCCCAACTTAATTCACGGGTGTACAGACATGAAAGACTGAACATTAATGAGAATATAAG